>NW_026719103.1:0-12185 GCF_029784015.1 Lycium ferocissimum | reverse complement strand
GTGTGACACCTTAAGTATACCTTATATACATCCTTTACTCCTTAAATATACTTAATAATGCTTGCTCCTTATATTCCAAAGTGGTTTTACTTAACCATAACTCAACGTACTTATGCTTCAAATTTGATAAGTGCTTCTTCGAAAATACGGGGTGTAAAAGATATCTTGCATTATTTGTTATTGCCTAACGTACTAATGTCATTTGCCTTTGAGTTGTTCTTTTCTTATTGAAAAAGATTGATCCGTGTCGTTCCACACTGGCATACTTCACTAGATCGAAACTGCAATAGCATCCCTTTTCGAGCAATCCAAAGGCAAGACAAAACTGACTGGTCCTTCGAAAGACGAACACAACAGGAATGAACTCATCATCGGGGACTCGCCCCCTCCAAACTCGAAAGAATCCTCGCACTCTGAGGATGTAATCAATATGCTACTCGAGAAAGTTGCTAACTTTCAAGAGAAGGCTGCAAGAGCTGAAATGGCCAGTGCTGCCAAAGAAGCACCTGCTGAGGCAAGAAGGCCTCCTCCACCTTTTCCATCTCTGAGCTCACCACTAACGACCATTTTCCCACTTACCCTACTGAGCGATGCCATCCGCTCAAAACCCACTCACTATTGACCCAACTATATCTTACCACACCCCATACCCTCTCAACACTATCTAGATCCCTAGAACCACCCACTCAGTGCCATCATATTAGACATCACATCCCACTCATACCAACACCACTATATGCCCGAGCACCGTCTCTCTACCAACTTCAAGAACTACCCACACACCCAAAAGTAACCTCGCACACCCAACTGTATCTTTCCATACCCCTGTCACACCAAGCACCGTTTCCCCAGATCACCATGAGTTTGATCATTATGAAGCGATAGAAAAGGCCTGGAGGGCTGAACAAGATGGGCGCGACAAAGAAATAGAGCGCAAAGTATCAGAGATGCTCGAACAATATACAAGAGCTACTCGTAAGGCGACTGGCCTAAGTTACGATGATCTCTGTATGCATCAAGACTTGATCTACCTGAGGGCTTCAATATGCCCAAATTTGAGATGTTCAACAGAACGGCCAACCCCAAGGCTCACTTATGGTCCTGCTGTGACCAATTGGCCGGTATAAAGAAAAACCAAGCATTCATTATTAGGGTATTCAATCAAAATCTGATCGGACAAGCCTCTGAACGGTTCACCATGCAGGATATACGATGGTAGGCCACCTGAGAAGATATGGAAAAATCCTTTATGGAGCGATTCCGATTTAACGTCGAAACGGTGCCTGATCGATACAACTTGGAAAAGGTCAAGCAGAAATCCATCGACAACTACAGTGAATATACAAGTAGGTGGAGGCAGAAGCTTCTCGAGTGCAACAACCAATGAGTGAAGAGAAGTTACTCTCCGTCTTTAAACGATCGCAAGAGACAGACTTTTATGACCGAATGTTGTCAATGGCCGGGAGGCCATTTTCTGAGTTAGTAAAAATGGGAGAGGCCATAGAAGATAGTCTCACTGGAAGAATCGTGAGTGTAGCTCGCAAGGCTTCTAGTCAAAGCACTGTGGGACCCGCTAGGAAGAAAAAACAAGACGCGACAAACATTTACCACACACCTAGCCCAAAAACCGAGAGGAGCCGTAATCTCCCATTGAAGTTTATCAGTCACCACCACCAAGTTCTTACTCACCTGCACCCTAGCGCCCTATGCCTGTCTATAAGGCACAACTAAATTTCAAAACACCACCACCAAACTACCAAGCTCCACAAACAAATTTCCAAACACCTACCCCTAACTACCAAGCCCACGGCCAAACTACCAAACTTCCTCACCGGCATACAGAGCCCTACAAAACAACCCACCAATAAATTACCAAAACCAACAACCCCCAAATGCATACAATTTTCCACGTCCCAATTTTGAATAGAAGCATGCTAGTGTATTCACTCCATCAGTGGAGGCACGAGCCCGATTGTTCAAAAGGTTAAGTGCTGTTGGATTAATCCAAGCGATCCCACTAACGGTCGTTAATAATGGAAATCGATTCTTCCGACCCGACCACACATGTGCTTACCATTCTAATGGAAATGGACATAGTACTAAAGACTGTATCAATCTAAAGCACAAGATTCAAGATCTGATTAACAAAAGATAAATCACTCTTCAAACTGCTGCATCGAACATGAACACTAACTCTCTACCCAATCATGGTAACAATACTATCCATATGATTAAAAGGGAAAAAGACTGGGTTGTATGCAATCCAATGGTTCGAGACCCTATCAAAACACTCGAGCAAAAGGTGGCATCAATCACAATCCAAGAGCGTCCATAATTTAAAGTATTGATTCATGCGCCAATGAAAGCACCAATATCCCAACAGGTGGTGATAGCGCCAAGAAAAGAATTTATTGTCCAAGCGGAAGTTGCCCATGGAATGATTCGGTCTGGAAGGTGTTATACTCCCAAAGAATTGGCCTAAGGAACGCCAAGGAAAGAAGGGAATCAAAGAAGGCCCATCACTGAAGAGGAGGCCGAAGACTTCTGGCGTAGAATGCAGTTGAAAAAATACTCTATTGTGGAGCATCTAAAGAAGACACCATCCCAAATATCTGTGCTGGCATTACTGCTGAGTTCACCTCAACACCGTCTAGATTTAATGAAGGTACTAGACGAAGCTCATGTCCCTGTAGACACGAGTAGTGAAAATCTAGCTGACATGGTTGCACATGTCATGGGCGAACATCAAATCTCCTTCACCAAGGAAGAACTGCCCAAAGAAGGCACAACACACAACAAGGCATTGCATGTCACTATCAAGTGGTAAGACAAGGCCGTAATCCAAGTACTGATTGGCAATAGGGCTAGCCTCAACATATGCCCTGAATCCACTCTTAGCCAATTTGGTTATGACATTGGAAAGATCCGCTAAAGCCTTATGAATGTAAGGGCGTTTGATGGAGCCCAATGTGATCCTATTGGAGAAGTCGATCTCCGTGTCCAAATAGGACCCACTGAGTTTACCATCGAGTTTCGAGTTATGAAAATTGCTGGTAATTACAACTTGTTGTTGGGAAGACCATGGATTCACATGGATGGATGTTACACCTCGAAAAATTCCCCGTTAGTGTACAGTGAATAGACTCACGAAGGGCACGATGAATACGAGGTTTGGAATAAGTAAGAAATAGCATTTGACGATCCTAATTAATATTTCCAAAGACATTCGAGTTAAGGAAAGAAAGTTGTTAAGGGAAGCGAGTCATATATTGAGTAACGGATAAGAATTTCGAGTATTAAGTTAATGATGTCTTAATGACCATTTGAGGAAGAGTTATAATGTCCCTTAGGATGGTATTGAAGTGAGGAACAAGTGTTAAGAAGGTTCCATAAGGATCGGAGATCAAATGAGTCGACGAAACAACTCTCGAAAAACTAGGCAAACATACGGCCAGACATACTGGCCGTATAAAATCAACGGACCGTATGTCCAGCCGTAGATCCAGCCCAGAATGTCATATTCTATTGGACCAAATATACGGTCCAACATACGGTCAGTAGAAATTATACGGACCGTATGTTGGTCTGTATATTCCAATCGGGACTGAAGTTTATTTCTATATAAGGAACCCTTTCTCATTTTCATTTGATTTCACTCTCACTCCTCCACACTCCAAGACCCCTCTAGAATATTCCACACACTTCATCCATGATAAATCAATAGAAATCAAGGATCAACAACAAGAAATCAAGAGAATCAAGTGAAAGAAACTCCATCAAAATCATACAAATCAAGAAAACCCAAGAGAGATGAAATAGGGTTTTGGTGCAAGAAGTGTAACATCATCCAAAGCTTGTTCCTATATGAATTAAGGTAAGTTTCATGACCTATTCATGTTAATTGAAGTATTATAAAGTTGAAACACATGGATTGTAGAAGTGTATAGCAAATGGGTCATCAAATGTGTGAATAGTATTATTATGGAGTAGTAGTTGGATTGAATCATGAAAATGAATATGTTGATGCTATGAATACATTATAAATGATATTTAGAACATGAGATAAGCATTGGATATGAAAGAATGCGACGATAGACTTTTGTCATAATTATGAAGAATTGAAGTAAAGTTATGACATGCGAATCATGTGAATGGATGACAATTGTTGTTGGTGATATTGTGATGGTTGTTATGAATGTTCGGAGTTGATATGGAATATGGAGGAAAGTAGTATAAACAAAGGAAATGCTGCCCAAATTTCTATAGCTTTAGTAAGTATGTTTCCACGATGATATAGCTAATGTCAATACGAATTCTCTTGAAGGTATAAACAAGTGCATTAAAGGAGAACGAGCAAGCGATAGAATAGCTAAACGACGAAGGTATGTGAGGCTAGCCCTTTCTTTCTAAGGCATGAATCTTATGGCATGAATTCCTCCTTTCTCATGAATGTCCTATATTCCAAAAAAGCTAAGAGTCTATGTTCATGAATAGCTATATGAAATAAGAGATGCATTATGAGTACGTTAATGACAAGCTAAGTCTAGAGATGCTATAGTCTATGATATGATGCTCCTATTAAGCTAATGAAGCTATCCGTAGTTCATTGATGTTGATCATTACATACACTCACCTTATGCTTGTTCCTTCAAGGTGAGGCAGAATACTTATGAATGCTCATAATGACATCGGGGGTCCACAACCTTACGTCACCCCGATAAAGTATGATTATCTATGAGTCTCTATGGATGTATTGCTATAAGTATGTTATGATAAGCATATTATGATAAGCATGTTATGATGAGCATATTATGATGAGCACATGATGATATCACACCGCGCCTAAATGGCCGGGCAGTCACCGCCAAGGCGGGCAGCTATACACCATGGCCAAATGGCATGGGCAGACACCACTAGTGGGCGGCATGAGATGATACCCCGGACGCGGGAGGCCTGGACGCAGGCTAATGCTAATGTTATTGCTAATATTATTGATTATCACGCCGCACCTATATGGTCGGGCAGCTTATACATTTATGCATATATGATATGATGATGAGTATGAAAGTAAGCCAGCATGCATTACTTCCTTTTATGATTCAGTCAGTTACAGATTGCTCCTCATTGATGCCTCCTTATTTTATTGATATCATATTATTGTTTATGCCTTACATACTCAGTACAATATTCGTAATGACGTCCTTTTCTTCGGACGATGTGTTCATGCCCACGAGTGAATAGGCGGGACCCAGACTTATAGGAGCTAGCGGTTGATTTAAGAGCACTCCATTTTCTGGAGGTGCCATTGATTATTCTTTTGGTACATATGTATGTATATATTCATGATTGGGCACGACGGGGTCTTTGTCCGTCCATATGTCTAGTACTCTAGTAGAGGCTCGTAGATACGCGATGTGGGTAGCATGGTCCCCCTAGTTGTATGTATATATATATATATATATATATATATATATATATATATATATATATATATATATATATATATATATATATATATATATATATATATATTTATTTTGAAGTAAGGGCTTATCTTTATAAAAGTAAATATGTTTTAAATGATGATAGTTTTCTATGATTATGAACATATAGCATGAATGAGAGCAGATAAGTAACAGAATGAGCGGTGTTCGGTGGTTAGCCCCGGATACCCGTCATGGCCCGTAGTCCGGGTCGTGACAGAAGTGGTATCGAAAGGCCGGGGCCTAGGAAGTGTCTACGAGCCGTGTCTAGTAGTCTTTGTTTGTGGTGTGTTGCGCGCCACGCTAATAAACAAAAGGCTACAGGGCATTTAGGAAAAATGACCATCTTTCTTCTTATGAGATCGTGCGATAGAGCCAAGTATAAGATTTAAATCCTCCCTAATGAGTATGTTGTGATTTCAGAAATGCCGCCAAAAGGAAAAGCTAAAGCCGCATAGAAAGCAAGACTACTATGAAAGAAGCGGCAAAGAGAGCCGCCTATGAATATAGATAAGGGAGAATCACATCATAAGGCTTTATCTAATGCCTCTACTACTCCGCCTATTACGGAAGAGCAAGAAGGGGCTTCTGTTCCAGCTCCCATGCCTCCAGTTCCTCCACCGGCTACTTCGGGTCAACAAGTGACCGAGGCCATTCATTTATTAACGCAGTAGGTTGCCGCCCAGGCACAAAGGCAAAATACGAGCCCAAGTGATCGTTCAGCTAGTACTAGAGCCCGTGACTTCATGAGCCTAAATCCTCCGGAATTCTTTAGGTCAAAGCCGGATGAAGACCCGCAAGGCTTTATTGATGAAATGTTGAGAACCATACGGATTATTCATGCTTCTGAGACCGAATCCGTGGAGTTAGCATCATATAGACTCCGAGATGTGGCGGTTTTATGGTACAACAATTGGATAGCGTCGAGGCAAGAGAATGCGCCTCCTCCCGTGTGGCTGGAATTTGTTGATGCTTTCATTCGTCATTATTTGCCACCTGAGGTCCGCCGAGCTAGAGCGGATAGGTTCTTGAATTTGAAACAAGGAAATATGAGCGCCCGGGAGTATAGCCTTCAATTTAATTCCTTGGCTAGATATGCTCCGACTATGGTGGCCGACATGGGCGATAGAGTGCATAGATTTGTGAGTGGCTTAGGGCCACATTTGTTTAAAGATTGCCAGCTTCATTGCAAGATGGGATGGATATTTCCGCATTCAAGCCATACCCAAAATCTTGAAGGACAACAACCTCCGCAGAGGGGTGATAGTGATGTTGATAGAGGGAAAAGAAAAAGGGCCAGATCTATGGGCACAAGTAGTGATTATAGAGGGGGATCGAGGCAGACATATTCTAGGCACTCAGCCGGTCGGTGGACGAGTACACCTCCCCGATTTACAGGCAGAGGATCTGACCGCTCTTTCCGTTCAGGACAGGGCCAGAGTTCGAGGGCCCCAGGTTCCCAGTTTGGGGGAGATTATAGTCAGAGGAGACCTCCAGTACCACGATGCAGTCAGTGCGATGATTACGTTACGGGCATTGCCGCCGGGGTCGGATGCTTGCTATACTTGTGGTCAGGTGGGGCATATGATGAGAGATTGCCCATCGATGAGCGGCAGAGCTAGGACCCAGCCCACAGAATCAGCGGCCGGTTCTTCATCAGTACGTCCTACAGGGCGGTGTGTTACACCCCGTACTTCGTACGTCGGAATATTCTAAGTTGGTTGCGACGAGGTATGGACAAGACTTTTAATTTCCGGTTTTGTTGATTTTGTCTCAACGCATAAGTTGCATATTCATCTTTTGTGGATATGAAGTGTTAGGGGTAAGATTGGAATAAGGAAAAAAATTAGAGAATGAAAGTTGGAAAAATTTGGGACCAAAAGATGAATTATGGAAAGTTGGCCATTATTTGCAAATGGCCATAGGTGGCCGGCCATCTATGTGTGTGTGTGTGGCCATAGGGCCAAGTGTTTAATTATATATGTAGTCCAAGATGACTAAGTAAGTCATCTTAATCATTTGTTGCCTTAAGAAAATTCAAGAAACCTTGAGAGCAAGGAGAAGGCCATTCGCCATGGTAGAAAAGAAAAGAGAAGACCAAAAAATTAATGGAAAAATTATTTCCTTCTTGTTTTCCTACTAATTGGAGGGTGCTTAGTAACGTGGAGTTGTTGTTTCAAGCGTTGGATTGTTCGTTTTCATCCTTGGCCAACTTTGAACAAGTTGAGGAATTGTGAAGAAAGGTAAGTTGTAATCTTGTTTTATGAGTTATGGAAGGTTTATGTGTATTGTAGTATGTTAATATGGATGAAATTTATGAAAATATGGATGTTAGAGTTGAGTTGTGAAAGTTGAAGGTTGGCCGTGTGTATATATATTGTGTGTAGGAGTAATGAACTAATTGAATTTAGCATGTTTGTGTGTTGTTGTGATGTGAAGAAATGAATGAAAACTCATGAAATATGTTGGGTTAAAGTTGGGTCGTGTGTAGTGTGATTGAGGCCGTGTGTGTGTGGTTGTGTAGTAGTGAAGAATTAAGTGTGTTTAGCATGATTGCATGTTGTTTTTAGTGTGTGAAAATGGATGAAAAATTATGGAATGTGTGTGTTGTGTGTTGGCCGAAAAATGGGCCGATTTGGGGCAAGTATGTGGGACTAATGTGATGTAGTATTTTGGTTGTCATCGTTGCGAATTCTACAATGTGAAATGAAGGTTTAATGACTTATGTTGGTGTTGCAATTGTTGTGGGCTGTTTGAAAGTCAATATGATCTTAATATGTTTCCTTATATTTGTGAAGATAATATGGTAATGTATGGAATTGTTGACATAGTTTGTGAAGTTAAAAGAAAGAAACGCATTATTGTCGTATTCGTTAAATTGGAAGGTTTCGGTTTCATAGCATATTGTCGGGATTGTCTTGAATACTTTGTGGATTGTTCGTAATGTTCTTAAATCTTGTTTGGATGGTTGTTGGTTTGGTTGCTGTTGATGAATTTGGCCGAGTTAAAATCTCGGGGTTGTGCACTTATAAGGGAAATGCTGCCCAAAATTCTGTAGAAAAGTAATGGTTTGGAATTAGATTCTTTAGCGCGTATGACTAATGTTCGATGCCTATCGATGTTATCAGAGATTTTGAGCGTACCGAGGTTTGAGTTTGATTAGCTAGGAAGTAAACCGGTATGTGAAGTTACCCTTCTTTTCTTTTTGGCATGTCTTAGACGGAATTAAGGTATGACATGATATTTATCTGGGTAATTCCATTCGTAAATTTCGAGTATGTTTGTGATTCGCGTTTGCTTTGACGTTGTTGGCATCCTTAGTATGGTTAGGTTATGGTCCGAATGTCTTGGATATGATTGAGTTTGAAATGTCAAAGAAGTAATTTTTTATATGTTTCTTGAAATTCGTATCCTTAATGCGGTCGAGTTATGATCCTTACGTCTTCTGTATGTTTAAATTTCCAAGGTTGCAAAAGAGTTATATTTTCAAAAGAGTTTTGTTTTTAAAAGATATATGCCTAAACGACTCCGAAACTACGAACGTCCGTAACTTTTGCATACGACCGAAACGCCCCAAAACATAATATGTAAGTTCATAAGACATCACTCTCCCTACCCTCGTAGTCGGGCTCGGACGGGGTCGGCACCCGTCCGTGGGGCCCGCGGCCTTTCTATGCTACCTTTATGGATTTTTCGAAAATTTAATATTTTCTTCTTTGTGATTATTTATTTTTAAGCCGAGTTGGAGATAAGGATTTTATGTCCATGATTTTGATACGTAACAACGGTTTCTGAAGTTCGGTTTGAAATGTCCTGAGCGAGATTCGGGAGAAAACTTGATTTGACTATGGTTTTGGATTTAAAAAAAAAAAGGGTTCGTTTTGATCATTCGGTTGAGTCCGTGATGATGTCTGAGATGCGTGTGGTTACTTACGATCTGCTCGTGCGTTCTGTGTTACCTCTTTCACCGGATCCCGGGCCGGTATGTGATCGTGCGCACTATAATATACTCCGGTGTTATGCTGTGTTACGGTTCCCGAGACCTCGCCATGTGGCCGGGTTCCGTTTATGAAGTTATCCGTGATATGGCTTATGATGTGTTGTGATGATGTGTTGTGTTCGGGGGATACGGAGAGATTTGAAATCTTCGGTGTTATGTGTTGTGGCGCAGATAGGGTGGCGACCACGTTCGTCCGCCGGTCCCATGGGCCGCATTTGGTATGTGATAATGTATGATGCTATGATGAGTTTGTTCACCGATAGTGGGGCAAACCCAGTGATGAGGTAAAATTCCACATTGGACTAGACAAATCCCACATCGGTTAATGTTATTTCGTGTAATTTCGTATTATGATGTGTTCGTATGAGTATGTTTAATTTGTATGTGTCGGATGTAAGTGCTTGGGTTGTTACAACTTCACTTTTTGTATTTCCCACTTCGGTTAAGACCTCGTTTGATGTATGCTATGCTTTACATGTCAAGACATATTTCGTCGAATCCCCTTTCTTCGGGGCCGCGTTTCATGCCACGCACCCACGGATGAGTCGGTGATGTTAGCAGAAGATGCTCCAGCTGGATTGGCGAGCTCCATTTCCTCCGGAGTGCTGCCGAGTCAGAGTGCTTTGTATGGTGTTCGAAGTTATGATAGAGACTTTGCAGACAGTGTCGAGTGTATGATATGTCGGGTCTGTTGTAAGCCGTATGTAAGCCGGTGTGTTTGTATGCATTATGCTACCGATGTGTTTGGCAAGCGGCTATATAAGCCGAAGTACTGTTATGCCTTACATTACAGTTTTCATACGATTGCAGATTTTTATTTGGTTTGAAAAAAAAAAAAAGGCATGTTTATTTTTACAAAAATTTTCATACCGTGTGTATGTTATGTTTGTGGGCCCGTGTGGTCGCGAGTGTTACGTTAGTCACTGGTTCGCTAAACCCTAGGTAAGGGTCGGTGCCCATCATACCCTATCGAAATTAGGGTGTGACAAAGTGGTATCGAGCGGTTCGTTCTAGGGGTTGTAACCGCAAAGTCGTGTCCCGGTAGAGTCTTGTTTACGCGTGTCGCGCGCCACATTTATAAACGAGGAGGCTACGGGGCATTTAGGATGGTTACTCTTCTTTCATCCGAGATCGTGCCGTAGAGCCAAGTCATAGGTGAGATGGGACTCCTTACCCCGATTTGTGATCGTACCGAAGAACGACCTCGACAGAGGGGAAGTGAGGACGATGTTGAAGTCACAAAGTACGCAGTAAGTAAAGGTATGAAAGATGTATGTTGTGCAAGGATATGGGACTCACGATTGAAATACAAGTTGAAGACAAAAGGGGGGGAACGCAACAAGAAAGTGTATCAGTACGTTTGAGTTGGACACACGAGGTAAGTTTATCATTTTCGTTCGTTGTTGATGTTGGGAGCCCCGAGGCCGTGATATGATATGATATGTATATATGTATGTTGGCCCCGTGAGGCATTGTTGGTATTTCCGCGTGGGTGTTTTGAGGTAGTAAGAAATAGAGTGAAACTCCGCCTAAATTTTTCAGTAAATGGAAAGAGAATAAGATGTGTGTTTGTAATACGACTTGAAAGGTCGTGCGATAGTAAGAGTGAGATTAAGACAAGAGTAAGAAGGAAAAGTTTAACCCGAGATCCTTATGATGTTTTACGAGACTAGTTGAACATTCGAGGACGAATGTTCTAAAGGGGGAAAGGATGTTACACCCCGTGCCGCCCGTACGTCGGAATATTCTAAGTTGGTTGCGACGCAGGTATGGACAAGACTTTTAATTTCCGGTTTTGTTGATTTTTGTCTCAACGCATAAGCTGCATATTCATCTTTTGTGGATATGAAGTGTTAGGGGGTAAGATTGGAATAAGGAAAAAAATTAGAGAATGAAAGTTGGAAAAATTTGGGACCAAAAGATGAATTATGGAAAGTTGTCCATTATTTGCAAACGGCCATAGGTGGCCGGCCATATATGTGTGTGTGTGGGCCATAGGGCCAAGTGTTTAATTATATGTAGTCCAAGATGACTAAGTAAGTCATCTTAATCATTTGTTGCCTTAAGAAAATTCAAGAAACCTTGAGAGCCAGAGGAGAAGGCCATTCGGCCATGGTAGAAAGAAAAGAGAAGACCAAAATTGACCATGGAAAAATTATTTCCTTCTTGTTTTCCTACTAATTGGAGGGTGCTTAGTAACGTGGAGTTGTTGTTTCAAGCGTTGGATTGTTCATTTTCATCCTTGGCAACTTTGAACAAGTTGAGGAATTGTGAAGAAAGGTAAGTTGTAATCTTGTTTTATGAGTTATGGAAGGTTTATGTGTATTGTAGTATGTTAATATGGATGAAATTTATGAAAATATGGACGTTAGAGTTGGGTTGTGAAAGTTCAATGTTGGCCGTGTGTATATATATTGTGTGTAGGAGTAATGAACTAATTGAATTTAGCATGTTTGTGTGTTGTTGTGATGTGAAGAAATGAAATGAAAACTCATGAAATATGTGTCACGCCCCAATTTCCGAGGGACGTGACGGGCACCCGACCCTCGATTTAAGGCCGAACGAACCCGTACCTTTACACATACGTAATTTTTTTTTTTTCAAACCCAATACCTAATAGTCATAAAATGCCGTATAATAAAGCTTTCTAGTTTGACGAGAATCCGTAATTATACAAACTTTAATACAAAACACATTGACAA
>NW_026719102.1:0-12103 GCF_029784015.1 Lycium ferocissimum | reverse complement strand
TTGATTCTCCTCAAATCTTGTTATTGCTCCTTGATCTCCTTAGTTTTCTTGTGGATGAAATGTTTGGAAGTTTCTAGAGGTGTGGAGAGGTCAAGTCGTGGTCGAGAATGAATAAAATGAAGTGGACTTAACATTTGGAAGACTTGGAGAGGTTCACTGAGCGACTTCCACGGACGGCCACGGTCCGTGGAACCTCTTTTGTTGGCCGTGGGAACCGGTCGTGTTCACGACCCGCCCACATCTTTCCTGGCTGTTCCACGGACACGGCCCACGGTCGTGGAACATTGTGCTGTCCGAACATGGTCGTGGAACTCACGAGTTCACGGAATGGTTCCCGTCGTTTCGTTTTGATCTCCAATCCTTTATGGGACCTTCTTAGCACTTGTTCATCATTTCATTATGAATCTCGGGCGCCATAACTCTTCTCCACAACATTCTTAAGGCATCGTTAACTCAATAACTCCTAGTTGCGTCCCAATACACTAACTTATAACTCGATTTCCTTAACCACTTTCTTGCCTTAACTCGGATGCCTTTGGGATCTTAATTAGGACTATCAATTTGTACTCCTTGCTTATATGCACCTCATATACGACATGTCCTTCGTGAGCCTGCTCACTTATATTCTAAGGGAAAATTTCCGAGGTGTAACACTTCTAGAGAAGTATGGAGATGAGAAATGGTGAAAAATGAGGTGATTTAGGTGACTTAAGGGGTATATATAGTAGTCCAATTCGGTTTGGGCTAATTGGCCGAAATTGGTGGGACTTTTTAAGTGGCTTCTAGAATTTCCGCATAGGTTCGTGGGCTTCTGGAAGTCCGTTTTAAATTGCCCATAACTCCCTACTCCGATGTCGTATTGACGAACGGTTTGTTGCGTTGGAAATTACACTCGACGAACTTCATTTTGGGCTCTTGAAACACCTCCAAACTCCTGATATACCAAGAGATATACCTCTTTGAAGTTGACCTAAAATTTCTGTCCAAAATTCTGCCAAATTTTTGACAAATATATTTTCTTCGGTTTGCTTGATCCTGGAATCTTCCGAAATTTTCAATACATGATATTTATAATTAATTATACTTGATAAGGTTCATGTCCTTTGGTTCCAAGGTTGTCCTTCCCGGTTACGACTTACGAGATCATAATTCATCGTTTACTTCATTGTTACGTACTTCCCATGGCTTGTACCTTTCAAAACTTCACGGGACGTCTATGATACTCCATTAATACGGTGAAATACGTGGTGTGCTCATGCTCTAAAAGTGCGAGGTGTAACAGAAGACTCGAGATCCTGTCGACCAGCCAATGCATAAACGCGATCTTGAGGACCGCTCAAGCTGGACGCTCCCCCTCTGCCTCTATCACGGCCTGCTGAAACTTGAGAACCTTGCCCCGGAGGACGTACAGATGATGATGAACTAGCTACTGATTCTGTGGGCTGAAATATACCTCTACCACTTCTCGATGGACACTCACGCATGATATGGCCTAGCTAATTGCAAGCATAACAAGCATCTGAACCCAAGCGGCATTGTCCAATATGTAACTTACCACACTGAGTACATCATGGGAAATGCGGCCTCATCTAGCCTGACTCATCTCTATACCGAGAACCTGAGGCTCTGGAACTCTGACCTGGTCCTAAATAAGTAAATCGATCAAATCTCTAACTTGTGAACTGCGGAGGTGCACTAGATATTGAATGGGAGGAATGCCTAGGATACTGCTACCTCTGACCACGTCTGAACTCACTGACAGAGTCCGAAGATATAGCCCTCTTACTCTAACCCCGATCATGCTCACGCTCGGTCCTACTCTACTGCTTATATTTCTCAAGGTTCTAAGCGTGCGACTGAATACGATAAATATCCATGTCTGTCTGAAGTGAGGCTTTTGTACAGTCATTAATCAAGTGCGGTCGCAAACCGCTCACAAATTGGTGAACCCGATCCTCTATCTCAGCTACAGCAGCTGGAGCATATCTAGACAATGAATTAAAGTGAAGACTATACTCCCGAAAACTCATGTTTCCCTGTCTAAGGTTCAAGAACCTATCAGCTCGGGCTTGTTGAATCTCTAGCGGCAAATAATGCTGAAGGAAGGCATCTGTGAACTGCTGCCACACGGGTAGGGGTGCATTAGCCCCTCTCGATGACACCCAATTCTCATACCAATGGACCACAACATCTAGCAACGGGTAAGAAGCCAGCTCTACTGGCTCAAAGGTCAGAAGCATGAATTACCCTCAACGTCCTCACCATCCAATCTATAAAATTCTGCGGGTCCTTATCTGCTTTTGATCCAAATAATTCTGGCGAGTCCAAACTGATGAAGTCTCAAGCCTTGGCACTAGTATCCTATCATTATAATCAGTACCCGTACCCTGAAGATAGGCCTGAGCGCCACTAACTGAGTCAACAACCGAATAGCCTCTAGCATCTTCTGGCCTGAGGCATCAAGTGGAGGAACTAGGGGTACTGTAATTGCAACCCCTATGGGGTCTACTAGAGCGGAGGGGCTCTGAGAGGACAGGGCCTCACTCTGAGACTCGCCCTGACCCGCAGCTATTGGTGGCACTCTACTGGTACCCTCATCTTTCATAGTCTTTCCTCTCTGGTTGGATAAAGCTCTCCTCGTCATGGGCATCGCTGTAATCACTATACGATATTATAAAAGAAATTCTGATAGTACGGTTCTATCGCACAATCTAAGATAAGAAAGAAGGACAATTTTCCTAAATGTCCTGCAACCTCTTATTTATAAGTGTAGTGCACAACACACCATAAACAAGACTCTGCTAGACACGACTTGTAAACAACCCTAGGATGCAATAGCTCTGATACCCAGTTTTTCACGACCCAAACTAGAGGCCATGACAGGTACCCAGGCCCTACCTGCCGAGCACAGCTAAACAGACTTTTCTATCATAATTATAAACTGGATTGGACCTCGGGTCACTAGATGAAAGTCTGCTAAATCATATGAGAAATATACTGAGAAAGGGATGAGCCCAGGAAGACATACTATGCAACTATACAGGTCAAAAACTGAGCAAGCCGACAAGGCCACTGAGAAGTACAATACGAAAAATATAGGCTAAAAGGGCCATACAAAACCTAGATAAACCATGACTATCTACAAGCCTCTACTGAAGTATCTAACATAAAGAGGTCGGGACAGGGCCCCGCAATACCCATATGTACATAAAATAATAATAGAGCAAAAGTACAATGGCAACTCCGGAACAAGAAAAGGGCACCAATGTCAGCTGAACGGCAACCTACGGAGACAGATCACCAAACTCTCAATCTGCACCTACGGGCATGAAAGGCAGCGTCCCCAGAGAAAAAGGGGCATTCGTACGGACAAGGTACTGAGCATGTAAGGCATGAAAGAGCAACATAAGAAAGATATAAAAATAACATGAGATAAAAGAGAGTCAACCTGCACATCTGAGTGCCTCTGAGGGCGTATGACATGCATGCTTTCTTTCAAAAACATATATATATATATATATATATATATATATATATATATATATATATATATATATATATATATATATATATATATATATATATATATATTAGAAGAGGTTTCTAGAGCTTTCATGAACTTGGAGTTAAGTTAAAATGACTTAAAATGAAGGGAGGTCGTAATAGATAAAATCAGCAGAATCCACCGACTCAGAAAATACAGACAGTATATACTGGCCGTATAAAATTATACGGCAAACATGCTATTCGTATAATTGGTCCGTATTTTACCACCTCAAAATTCTGCCTTCTCTGTTAAAAAAAATTAAATCCTCAAATATGGTCCATATCTCAAAATACGGACCACGTCTTATAAATACGGTCCGTATTCCATATTTCCAAAATCAACTTTTGTCGAAACGTATTCTCTTCTATTCTCTTATTCTCTAATCATTCCATAACTTACCAAACATGAACTTAAACCCTTATAAACATAAAATAGGCATGTCTAACCTCATATAACCTCTAAGACAATCCCGGCGTCCAAAACTAAGACAACTAATGTGCGACAAATCTATATGTATAAAACTACAAGGTGTAACACTTCAAAAGCTAGATGTTCTCCCTAAGAAAAAGTCATGACCTTGGTAGTCAATTTGAGAAATGAACGTTGGGACATGAGTATAGAAAGAGTTGAGTTGCTTAGTACCATTGCTAGCTTAAAACAGGGGCTTGTGAATGTAAAAGTTAGCAAAAATAGAACTAAAAAGGAAAATTGTTCACTGAAGGAACAAGTAACTCAACTTGGTTCAAATATCTTGGCCTTCCAAACTGAAGTCCTTAATCTAACTACCAATACTGGATTCTATCTGAGAAGAACAAAGCGAGATCCTGTCGAAGAGGAATTGGGTACTTTTTATGAGAAGATTGATCATGCAAAATTCAAGTGCCTAGTAAGCACAGGTTACAAGGTAAGGAAACAGAAAATTGCAAACAGACACTCTAGATTAAGGGATGGAACAAGTAAAGATAACAAGGTATCTTGTACAGTGCTTGAATAGACAAAGAAAGAATTGATGCATTCCAGTATTAAAGAAAAAAGACCAAGCTACCCTGGGCTCCTAATGATAAGCTCTAATTGTTTTTGCAGGGAAGAGTGACAGAAAGTATGAAATTCTGGCATATGAATAATGCTTGCTCAAATCATACAACAAAAATTAAACAATAATTATGTTCACTCTTAAATCTCAGAAAGAAGAAAAGGTGGTAAGGAGGGAGGATTGCATAGTGATAGGGGGAATATTTGCTGTAATCTCTACTTTATAAGAAGCAAAATCAATAGGGCTTAGAAAGTAATCACTATAAAAAGGTTAACCTTGAGAATGATTAAGATTGCACGTATATCTCTCAATGACTAGAATATTTGTCCCAAAATAAGTTAATGCATTTTTTGAATAATATTCTACTCAGTCTTGTACATTTATTTGTATGTCCTATACCATGATCGATCATTATCTTATAACATCCAATAGATATTTGATGCCAAGGACTAGCTTGAGGATGAGATTGTGAATGGTTTATAAAATGACAGGTATGTACATCATCCATATGTTTAAAATCACATTCAAGTCATAAAAACAACGTGAAATAACTGCTACACTCATCCTATTCAAAAACAATTTTTTACTCCCTGTGTCGTTTCAAAAGGAAAATGAGGTAGGGATGTGTATTTGTCATTAGCCTTTAAAAGGAAGCCTTTTGCAATGATGACTCTGTTTTTGAAAACATACAACGATTATGTCAATATCTTCCCAAGACTCACACATGGACTAAAACTCCTTAAAACAAACAATTCAACCATATCTACTCAATCGATTCTCTCTCTCCCTCCTCTATTTAATTCAAAAACTATTCACCCTCAGATATCTCAAATTGCTTTCATTCCTCCTTATAAAAGTCACCAGACTTTATCTCTAAGCTTATAATGGATCAACATGCGTCAACCCCGACCACTTCTAAAGAACCTCAAACCACTGCCCAAATAAGTCTGAACCCATCAACCCAATTCCCATTACTGATACATCACCTCAACCAATCCCTTCTACTACCAATCCTCTCGCTAGAATATTACCACAAAACCATCTCATCCACCGACACTCTTTTAGCCTTAAATCCAAATGAAACCCTAGTACTATTTGACCCATTACAAATAGGTGAAGTTAGAATGGATTGCACAAATGAACTACTCAGCCCAAAGGGTTTAAAAATTGATCAAATCAATGTTTTTGTCACAGATGAAAACTGTGAGACACCTGATGCGTCCGAAGGAGCCGTGAGAAACAAAGAAATGAAGGTGCAAAATTAAATTTGAATAATGAAACTGAGGAATTAATTAGGATAAAAAGTGAAAGGGAACAAATGCAGAAGCTTGAAGAGAAATCAGGTTCATCTCAGAGGATTGTGCTAATAGAACGAGAGATTGAGTATGATGAAAAAGTAGAAACAAATGAAGAAGAAATAGGTGTTGTTGAAGAAAATAAAGAAGATTCCTTGTGCATCTAGGAGTCTTGGGAAAAGAAGTGGTAGGAAAAGTTGAGGCTATGCAAGAAACATCTGATACTTTTGTGTTGATGGAACCGGTTGAGCAACTTGTTCCATAAATGATGAATGTTCCTCCCATGGAACAATTTGTACAACCTACTCTAGAAACTTGTGCCACCACAATTGATGATGATAAGGAGCTTCTTCTAGCTCAGTTCGAATCCAGACTTAGAAAATCATCTGGAAAGAGGTTTTAAAAACCTGTCGAGGAAATAGAGGAAAAGGGGTCTGCTCAAATTCCACATAAAACTCCTCATACTAGAAGCAAGAAGAGGTAGGATGATTCTAAACTAGAGAATGTTAATGCTGAATTGGAGAAAGCCTTGCTGGCCAGCAAGAAATCTAAACGAGTAAGCACTACAGCTGAGACTGTTGCAGAAAAAATTGAGACACATGGTGAAAGATCAAAAAGAAACCACAAAAGAAAAGGAAAAACTGTAGCCATCCCAAAGCCCCAGCCAAACTTCTATGACAAAGAGCTCAACAAAAGGGAATCCTCAGACCAAGTTGAGAGATGAGCAGTCCAAAAGAGATGAGCAAGTATACTCTGCTTCTGGGCATGACGATAGTGATGAGATTGAAGCCCATGGAGATATAACTAAAGTGACAACCCTTACAGCTGAAAGAGTTATTCAGTTTTAATCAAAAACTGTGTTGAGTGGAACAGTAGTTACTGGTCTTAGAGGCACAAAAATGCCCACCCTATTGGAAAAGATTGCTCTGTAGGGTTGGAACTGTTTGTTTCTACCTAGAGAAGAGGGGACGAAAATGGGAAGGGAGTAGGTTACTGAGTTCTATATCAATTCCATCTGCACAAACACTACACTGACCAGCAATATATTTATGGTACAATTTACACTCAATGCTCAGGTGTTGGGGAAAATTCTACATGTGCCTTCAGAAGGATAGGCACATTATGTAAAAGAGTGAATGGACACCATTGAATGACAAGAATACAGCTGTGGAATTCACTAAAAACTTTCAACTACCCCAATGTTGCAAGGTCCAAAAGAGTACAGAAAAGAGAAATGGTCAAATTGCATCTGTTGTACTTTGAGATAGTTCACAGGGTGATTCTTCTTAGGAGTCAGGGCAGGAGAGAGGCCAGCTTTCTGTACATGGCCTTAATGGAACTGATAGACACTGGTGTTCAGATAAATCTACCTAGCCTTATGCTTCAAGATATGGCTAGAATTTCTCAACAAGGAAACAAGGAGTGTGCACTTGCATATGGCTTTTGGCTAGCCATCATAGTTGAGCATTTCCAAGTGCCAGTTAAGGTTTAACAGCATCAAACTTCAAAGGATGTTATTGGGATCGTGTAATAAGTTGGTCAACCTGATCCATATGAATGAAATTAGGCTAAGTGACAAATCTTAATAGATCAAATTACAGCTAAGGAGGCTGAGATTGCAACTCTTAAGTTTCAGCATCAACAAAATATGGATTAGCTTTATGTCAAGTATGATCTTGAGCAAGGGGTGTTGAATGCTCAGATTGTAAGTCTGCAGGAGACATTAGATAAGGAGAGGGCCGACAACACCAGGGCTATATAGGACCTAGTCAAATCCCTTACCAAAGATCCCTTCCCTCCCTCAACCTTCGTCATAGTCTTTCTTAACCTATCCATCGTTGTGACTCCTAGTCTTGTGTTTAAATTCTTACTGATGTTTGACCTATTTATTGTTATTTAATGAATATGGTTCGATGATGCATATCTTCAAATGGAAACTATTTTGCTCTGTTATATCCCTGTGCTTAGAAATATTTAAGATAATATAAATCGAGTTAATGCTTAAGAAAATTCAAGAAGACTAAATTGAGTTAATGTTTCTATTATCTGTATTATTGATAGCCCCAGTGGCCATGAGTTATATATCGTATAAAATATTTTGCTCTGTTATATCTCTATGCTACTGTGTAAGCTTATGACTCATATACGCTAGCCTGGTTCAATTTTAGTCATTTTGTTCATTTTCTAGGCTTTGAGATGTCTAGAATAGGTTATGCAGATGCCTAAAAACATGGGTTTGTCATCATCAAAAAGGGAAAATTTATTGGCATAAGCATGCGTGAGTTTTGATGATTAACAAAGTAAATGAATAAGGCAAGTAAACTAGGTTTAGAGACAGATAAGCTTGAGATAAAAGGATTGGACTGAACAAGGTGGATAAACCAGGTTAGTATACATATTCTATCCAAGAGACAGATGCGGACAGAGTGAATGAACCAATTGCAAGATGTGAATAAAATAGAGATAGGTGTAAGGCGAAGTGAATGAACCAGGATATGCAAGACTAAGGTGATTGAAATAGGTCTATAGACATGTTCTATCTCAGACTCTGAGACGATTCAAAGATGGATAAGATAGGTGCTTGAACCAGGTGCAAGAATATGTTCCAACTGAGAGTCCTACTGCGAGCAGGACTCGTGATTTATAGTAAAGACTTAGCAGACAAGTTGCAGGATTTCTTGCCATAATTATCAAGATTTTTCAGACTCCTACAAAGACACTGAAGCTGCGTGAATGCAAGAATCCCAAGTCAACTCAAACCCTAACTTTCATAATGGGCCTTACCATGTATATATATATCCTAGTCTTGCCATGAAGAAGTCCACTCACTCACAAAGAGAGAAAATCAGGACATTAAATAAACACTGTCAATGCAAAAATGGAAAGAGTTCTAATTACAGTAGTGCGACCTGATATGTAATAACTCGCTAAGTCATTTTGAGCCTTTCACTGGGAATTCCCCAAAATATCCTTTTCGTAGTTTCGTTCTGGTATTTATGACTTAGGGGAAAGGTGGTACAGTTCCTCAGGTGATCGAGAAGGTTTTGGGATTGACATAGATGGAATTAGAGTTTCTAAGTTATGAAAATAATAATGTTTGACCAAAGTCAACATCGAGGTAAATGCGTCATTTTGGGAGTTTTATCGATTCCATTAGATCTAGAGTGATTTATGATTCAATTAAGCCTTTGGTTCGGGTCCCTAGGCGTTCGGGTGTGATTTGGGTCTTTGGTTGAAAAGTTGAGTTTTTGACGTTTTGGAGTTTGACCTTGGTCAACCCTAAGTCAAGATGACCTCGTTTGGGAATATCAAGTACGCGAGCGAGTTCGTAGCGTGTTTATAGAAATGCATATTTGGTTTGTGTTGGGGAGATTCTGAATAAGTTCTGGGTGATGAGTCAGAGATTGGGAAAAAACCAGATTTTTCTAGTTTAGCTATTTTTTACGGTGTCATCGCAAATTCAACGACTGGCTAGAATTTGCGAAACTCGCTTTTGTGAAGTGCTTCTCACTTTTGCGAGAATTGGTCAGGGAGGAGGAGTTCCTAATTGCGGACCTCGCTTTTGTGAGCCAAGGGTCACATTTGCAAAGACCCCTGAGAGTATTAAAACCCCAATTTCGTGAAAAACACTTCATTCTTCCATTTTTTGAGACCTAGACTTCGGATTATGGTGATTTCAACAAAGATTATTCAAGATTCGACTTGTGGGTAAGGATCTTATCTTAATTGAATCATTTCCCCATGATTCTTTTCATTAATTTATGATCTTTCCCATGATTTCTAATGTAGAAAATGGCTTTCCATATAATTGAGTTTTGATGAGCTTTATGAAATTAAGATCCATTTGTGGTTAGAACTTCATGATTATTAAGATATGTACTATCTAGACTCGGGGTAAAATTCTTTTAGGCTTAAAATCTAGATTTATCCTTGTGGACTCAGGGTAACCTTTTTGGGTTCATTTTGGAATTCCGGGCTAAAGCATAGAAATATGAGTATCACTAGATTCGTATGACCTCGTAGAATACTGATTTGACTATGTTAAACTCGGTTTCACGATAAATTATCATTTTGACCTTCAGGGTTTGGGACGGGGTTTTAGGTTGACAATTTTGGATCAGACCTCCTTGTATGGCTTTATGGGTATCATTAGACTCGTATTCTCACGTAGATATTGTATTTGAACATATTAGGCTCATCGGAAGCTCTAAGGAAGGGGAAAGCCCTGGAGTGACTCTTCAGCTTCGAATTCTAACAAGTTCAGACTGACTAGACTCATCATGTAGTGTTATCTGTTAGTTAATCTAATTAAGAAGCATAATAGGGTATTGGGGGTCCCGTAATAAGAAGAATGGATCTTCCAAGCACTCCTCCTGACCGTGATATTGATTTTTGTGTTGACCTGGAGCCAGGCACTCAGCCTATTTCTATCTCGCCATATCGGATAGCACCGGCCGAATTGAAGAAGTTGAAGGAATAGTTATAGGACTTGTTGAGAAAAGGGTTCATTCAGCCTAGTATTTCACCATAGGGTGCTCTCGTGTTATTTGTGAAGATGAAGGATGGATATGTGCATGTGTATTGACTATCGAAAGTTGAACAAGGTGACTATGAAGAACAAGTATCTAGTTCCTCGCATTGAAAGGTGTCATTCCCTGATTGGTTGGTTTGATGCTTTTGAGATTAGAACTTGGGGTACAGATTTGTTGAGAGATTCTTCGGATAAGGTTAAGTAGATTTGGGACAGACTTCGCACGGCTTAGAGTATTCAAAAAAGTTATGCGGACAGAAAAGGTTTATGACTTAGAGTTTATGGTTGGGCAGCAAGTTCTATTTACAGTTTTAGCCATGAAGGGTATGATGAGGTTTGGGAAGAAAGAAAAGTTGAGTCTGAGATTCATTGGTTCGTTTGAGATTATACAGCGTATTGGGGAGGTAGCGTATGAGTTGGCTTTACCTCCAAGTCTTTCGGGTGTTCACCCAGTTTTTCATGTTTCGATGCTGAAAAAATACTATTCGGATGGTTTTCATGTGATTCGGTGTTGCTTGATCAGATCTGACTTTTGAGGAAGAGTCGATAGCCATCTTAGACAGACAGGTTCCAAATTTGAGATCGAAGGAAATAGCTTCAGTGAAAGTGCAATGGAGGCATCGTCCAGTTGAGGAGGAGACTTGAGAGACTGACTCTGATATGTTGTTATATCTCGCATTTCGCACGTCGAAATATTTTAAGTTGGTTGCGAAGAATTATGGACAAGGTTATCTTTCGACTTTGTTTTACGACAAATGGTTTATGATTTTATTGGAAGGAAGCATTAAGGAAAAATTTGGGACTAAGAATGTATTATGGAAAATTTGAAAATTTCATGAAAAGGGAGTGAGGTGGGCCATGGCCACATGGAGGCTTGAAATATACATATATGTATGGAATTGGATGACTAAGGGAGCAAAATTCATCTTTTATATCCTAAGGAAAACTCTAGAATTTTGAAGAATTTTGGAGGGAAAGGAACAAAAAAAAAAAAGAGAGAAAAGAGGACAAGGTGGCCGGCCATGTGCATGGCATGTGCCACTACTAATATATATATGTATATGAGTGATGAAAAGGAAAGGAATTCATCATTTGTGCCATAGAAAGTTCAAGAGAAATTGAGAGAAAGAAAGAAAAAGAGAGAGAGGGCAGTCGGCTACAAGAGCTGGCCGAAACTGTCCCTAAATTGTTGATCATGAAAAATCTGTTTCTTCATGCTTTCCTACTAATTAAAGGGTCCTCTACGACGTGGAGTAGTTGGTGGAACAAGAAAAAACATTCTTCCTTGCCAAACATGTCCTAGCCGAGTGGTGTAGGAGGTGAAGGAAAGGTATGATTCTATCTCATTTTTCATATGTTATGAGTGATTTGTGTATGTTATGAAGCATGAAAGTGAATGAAAATCATGAAAGTAGGGATGATGGAGTGTAGCCGTGGGTGAGCATGTGAGGCCGTGTGGTGTGTATTGTGTTGGGGTAAGGAATTACTTGTATTCAACATGTTTGTGTGTTGTTGTAATGTGTAGCAAATGAATGAAACTCATGAAAAATTATATGTTGGTGTGGGCCGTGTAGGGGCTGCTTGACATGCAAGAAGTGAGCTAATGTTATTTGGTATTTTGGATGTCGTCGTTATGAATTCGATGATGTAAAACGAAGGTTAATGTTCCATGTTGATGTTAAAAACTATGTGGGCTG
>NW_026719101.1:0-12113 GCF_029784015.1 Lycium ferocissimum | reverse complement strand
CGGTCCGTCGACTTGCGCTTGTAGATTCAAGGCTGCGGGATCCATTCGATGCCGTACATCGACGGTCTGTCGAACATGTTGACGACCCGTCGACGATGAGGCGGTGTTCTGCAGATTTTTTCTGATTCAATTCAGATCGCGTCGATTCGATTCGTTCAACTTCTAACTCTATAAATTGCCAGGAATATCTGCTGGTACCCTCGTACACGGGGTGAGGCACTTTATACATCCAAACTCAGGCTCGGGTCTTTATTCCAAGGGCATACCCGACTAGGAAACCATAGGTTCTACCACTACGAATACCAAGGGTGTAACATTCTCTCCCCTTAGGAACATTCATCCTCAAATGTTCGAACAATCCTGGGTTATGAAAATTTCGGCAGAGTTTCTCCTGTACTTATACCAATCCAGCCTGCACGCAGCAACCCAAAATAATACCACACAGGGCCACATACTATAACACACAATACCATGGCCTCACATGACCAATCACGATAACTGAAATGAAATAATACCTTGGGGAGATAATGTTTCAGACTGAACCTCCTGTACTGCTGGGAACAAATGCGGGTACTCAGCCTTCATTGCCTCTTCCGCTTTCCAAGTCACTTCCTCAACATTCTTATTCCTCTACAAGACTTTAATGGAGGCTACATCCTTGGTCCGCAGTCGACGGACCTGTCTGTCCAATATAGCCACTGGAATTTCTTTGTATGATAACTGCTCGGTCACCTGAATATCATCCGCTGGCACCACTCTTGAAGGATCTCTGATACACTTACGAAGCATAAATACATGGAATATCGGATACACCGACTCTAACTCAGACGACAATTCTAGCTCATATGCTACCGTGCCCACTGTGCGAATGATCTTATATGGCCCAATATATCGAGGGCTCAACTTACCCTTCTTGCCAAACCTCATCACTCCTTCATAGGCGAGACTTTCAGGAACACCCAGTCGCCTATCTCGAACTCTAGCTTATGTCGCCGATTATTCGTATAGGATTTCTGTCGACTCTGAGCTGTTAGCAACCTTTCTCTAATCACTTTCACCTTATCAACTTCTTGCTAAATTAAGTCTGGGCCTACTAACTGATTTTCCCCGACATCGAACCATCCTATAGGCGATCTGCATCTCCGCCCATATAAGGCCTCATAAGGAGCCTTACGAATCTTTGGAATGATAAGCTGTTGTTATATGCAAACTCGAAAGAGGCAAATGATTATCCCAAGCGCAAAAGTCAAGTACACAAGCTCTAAGCATATCCTCAAGTGTACGTATGTACGCTGCCTTGTCCGTACGTACGTGGATGAAATATTATACTAAGACTCACACAGTCCCTAATCCCTGCTAAAAAGACTTCCAGAATTTAGCTGTGAACTGTTATACCTCGCATTTTGTACATTTGAATATTCCGGGTCAGTTGCGGAAAGTTAACGACAGGGCTATTTTCCAACTTTGTTTTAAGGTACAAGTCGTTTATGATTTTATCGGATGGAGATATTAATGAAAAATTTGGGGTTGGAAAGTGAATTGATGGAAGTTGGTATTTCATGAAATATTAGGCCATGTGGCCGGCCACATGGTGTGGGCCATGGCCACATGGAAGCTTAATATATATATATATGGAATTAGATGACATGTTGATCATATTAGTCATCTTTTATTACTTAAAGAAAATTCTAGAAATTTGAAGAAATTTGGAGGGAAAGGAAAAAGAAAGAAAGAAAAAAAGAGAAAAAAAGGGTGCACATGACCGGCCATGTGCACCCATTTATATATATATGTGTGTGTGTATAAGATGACCATTAGTCATCTTCATCATTTGTGGCTCCTAGAAATTTCAAGAAATATGAAGAAAAAAAAAAGAGAAGGAGTGGACGGCTAGGAGGGGCTGGCCGAACCAGCCCCATGGTATTGGTCATGAAAAAAATTGCTTGCCTCAAGTTTTCCTACTAATTAGAAGGCCCTCTTTAACATGGGATGATTGTTGGAGCAAGCAAGCTCCTTATTCTTGCAAAATATCAAGCTAGCCGAGTGAAGAACAAGTGAAGAAGGTATGGTTCAATCTTCTCTTTTATATTATGTTATGAATGGTTTGTGGATGTTGTAGTAGGTGGAAATGAATGAAAATTATGAAAACATAGATGTTGATGTTGAACCGTGAACATGGAAAGTTGTGTGTGTGGCCAAGTTCATGTAATGTTGTATAGAAGTAATGGATTAACTCCACTTAGCATGTTGATTGTTGTAGTATGTTGAAATGGATGGGAAGTCATGAAACTTGGTGTGTTAGGGAGGTGGCCGAATATGGCCTACCTTGTATGGTTAAGAACGAATTAATTCTAGTAGTATTTTAGTTGTCGTCGATGTGAATTCTATGATGTAAAATGAAGTTTTAATGACTCAAGTTAAGGTTATAATCGTGTGGGCTGAATTGGACGATAATGTGGTATTAATATGGTTTCTTGAATTTATGAAAATGAAGTTGTTAACGAATGGATTGTTGACATAGTTTATGAATTTGAAAGAAAGAAATGTATTGTTGATGTTCTTATGGAATTTAGCAAGCTTCGGGTGGTGTAGCATGTTGGCCGAGTTGTGTGAATATTGTGTGGATTGCTTGGAATGGTCTTAAATCATGTTTAAATGGCCGGTGATTAGTAATCGAACATGTGAGCATTGATATTGAATTGGTCGTATGTAGTTTATTGGAATATAATTGAAATGTTGTCGAATTGTGTAGAAAGGGATTATTGATGTTAGAATGCGTTTCGAATCACTTATGGATATTGCTAGTATGGTTGTTGGTTTGGTTGTTGTTTATTTGGCCGAGTTGAATTCTCGGGGATGTCCAATTTACAGGGGAAATGCTGCCGAAATTTTTGTAGATAAAGTATTAATTTAGAATCGGATTCTTAAGTGTTATGGCTAATGGTTGATGCCTAATGACGTTATTGTAGATCGTGAGAAGTCGAGACGTAAGTTCGGATTAGCTAGGAAGCGGCTAAGGTATGTAAGCTTAACCCTTCTTTCTTTGGCATGTCCTAGTGAAAAGTAAGTTATGACACGTGCCCCGAGGTAATTCTACTCTTGCGATCCGAGCATGTTATGATCCTTATTTGTTTCTTGATATTCACATTCTTAGTGTAGTCAAATTGTGGTCTTTATGTTTTTCACATGAATGGATTTCAAAGATTGCATGAAAGGTTGTTTTCAAAAAAAAAGTTTATCTCTTAAACGATTCCGAAACTACGAACGTCCGTAACTTTCGTAGAAAGGCTCGGATCGTTTCGATTTGTTCGTAGGAAGTTCTAAAGTGAATAAAGTTTGTAACTTTCCGAGGCGGACTCGGATTGATCGGATATATGACTATGACCCCTATGGTTCTTTAATACGTCTATGATATTTGCTATGTTTCCGAGTAACGTCTGAAAGCTATTTGATAACTATTGTCCGGATTTTCAAATGACGATTCGTTCTGACTACTTCATTGAGTCTATGATGATGTTTTATGTGCATATGGTTTCTCACTACTCTGCTCGTGCCAAGCTCAAGGCATCCTTCACTGAGACTCGGGCCAGGACACGCATTCGTGCACATTCCGTTGCATTATTCACCGAGTCCCTCACTAGAGGGCCGGGACACGCTATATATATATATATGATGATGTGATGATGTGGGGACGGAGGCCAGGATGGCATACCGAGTCCCTTGCTAGCGGGGCCGGGACACGCTATTCACCGAGTCCCTCACTAGAGGGCCGGGTACGGTATATGTATATATATGTATATGCATGCATGATCATGATATGACTTTACTTACCGAGTCCCTCTTTAGAGGGCCGGGACATGCTATATGTATATATGATGATTATATGATTTTGGTATGCATGATAAATGTTTTCAAAAGCAAGTCTTATGATTTTCTGTACTCTTTACTAGTGTATGATCCCGCTTACTGCATTTTACGCTTTACATACTCAGTACATATTCCGTACTGACCCCCTTTCTTCGGGGGCTGCGTTTCATGCCGCGCAGGTACACCCAGATGAGTTGAAGACATTAGCAGAAGATATTCCAGCGGGATCGGCGAGCTCCATTTGATCCGGAGTGCTGCCAAGTCAGTGTATTATGTTATAGTTCATGTTCCATGTTAGAGACTTTGCAGACAGTGTCGTGGGTATAAGATGTCGGTTATGTAAGCGGCTACATAAGCCGATGTATTATTATGCATTGTATTGTAAGTTTCATATGTTACAAGTTTTATTTGATTTGAAAAAGAAGAAAAGCATATTTGACTTTCCGAAAAACTTCCGTTATGCATTTACGTTATGGCTAAAGACCCAGTATGATTGTGAATGTCATAAGAGTCAGCGGGTTCGCTCGGCCCTAGGTAAGGGCCGGGTGCCCATCACACCCTATCGGATTAAGGGTGTGACATGAGCTGTGCTCCCCTATCTGAAATAATGGCTGAAAGAACACCATGAAGTCATACAATCTCCTTAAGGTAAAGCTTTTCATAATCCTCGACTGCATAAGTAGTTCTGACAGGCAGAAAGTGGGCTGACTTTGTAAGCCTATCAACTACAACCTATATGGAATCATACTTTTGTAGATGCGGCAAACCGTAATGAAATCCATATTAACTACCTCCCACTTCCATGACGGAATCTCCATAGCTCCACAATAGACCTCGGGCTTACGGTGCTCTATCTTGACCTATTGATAATTTGGACAGATGGCAATGAAGTTCAACTATATCTCTTTTCATACCGTCCCACCAATAAACTTCCTTAAGATCATGGTACATCTTTGTTGAGCCTGGGTGAACGGAATAGAGAGAGTAATGTGCCTCCCCCATAACCCGGATTGAGGCACCTATGTATTAGGGACACATGTGACATCTCCATCACCTGTAATAAAAAAAGGCGTCTTTTCTTTCCGAGGTGTTGTATCTCGGTAATGACCTAGAACAGGATCCTCTTAATGGCGCTCATTTATCTCTACTACCAAAGATGATACCGCTGTGTCTTAAACCGTAACTCCTGCATCACCTGAATCTATCAATCGAACTCCGAGGCTAGCCAATCGATGAACCTTTTGGACTATTTCTCTTCCCTCTGGCGACACGTGCGACAAGCTACCCATAGATTTATGACTGAGGGCATCGGCTACCACATTAGCCTTCCTGGGATGGTACAGAATATCCATATCATAGTCTTTTAACCTATCCAACCATCGCCTCTGACGCAAGTTCAAGTCCATGCAAAGATGTGCGGAGACTCTTATAATCGGTATAGATATCGAACGCATGGACACTTTCTCTATAAGTAGTGCCTCTATCTTCAAGGCATGAATCACCGCCACTAACTCAAGACCATGGGTTGGATAATTCCTCTCGTGCTTCTTCAACTGCTCTGTCGAAGCATAAGTTAACTTTACCGTGCTGCATCACACCAACCCAATCCGACATAACGGTGAAGCATCACAATATACCACGCCATCTTTGCTCCTACTAGAGTCAAAGCTCGGTGCTTGACAATTAACTTATCCTTCAACGTCTAAAAACTACGCTCACAAGCATCACGTCATCCCGGAACTTAGCTGATTTCTGAGTCAATTTAGTCAATGGGGCTGAAAGAGAGGAAAATCCCTCTACAAACCTTCTATAATAACCCGTCAAGCCTAAGAAACTACGTATCTTTGTTGGTGCCATGGGCCTTGGCCAATTCTTCACAGCCTCAATTTTCTGGACATCCACTCTAATGCTTTCCTCTGAAATAATGTGACCCGGGAAAAGCCACGAGTTCAAGGAGAACTCACACTTAGAAAACTTGGCATACACTCTTTACCTCGAAGAATTCCAAGCACCTTTGTCCATAGATGTTACGTGATCGACCTCGACGTGAATAAGGTATCATCTATGAACACGATCACGAACAAATCTAGAAAGGGCATGAATACACGATCATCAAATCCATGAATACAACTGTGGCATTAGTTAGCCCAAACGACATAACACAAAACTCATAGTGGCCATATCTAGTCCGGAATGCCGTCTACGGAATGTCTTCTTCCTTGACCCTGACCTAGTGATATCTTGATCTTAAATCTATCTTCGAGAAATATTTAGCACCTTGCAACTGATCAAATAAATCATCAATCCTCGGGAGCGGATACTTATTCTTTACAGTCATTTTATTCAATTGCCTATAATCAATACACATTCGCAAAGAGCCATCCTTCTTTACAAATAACACCGGCCAAGTTCCCCGCGTGATGTTTTTACTTGATAAAGCCCTTCTCGAGAAAATCTCTCAACTGTTCCTTTAATTCTTTCAACTCCGCAGGTGTCATCCTATAAGGAGGGATAGATATTGGCTGAGTGTCTGGCAATAGGTCAATAGCAAAATCAATCTCCCTCTTCGAGAACTCATTAACCACAGGATCAAACTGAAGAGTCGGCGACTCTGCTTGCACATCTTGAACTCGAACTAGGTGAAAAATATACCCTTTTCGGATCATTCTTTCTGCCTTAAGGTAGGAAATAAATCTACCCCTCAGCGAATCGGCATTGCCCTTCCACTCTAGGACTGGCTCACCTGGAAACTGGAATCAAACCATCTTTGCTCTACAATCAACATTAGCATAAGAAGAAGCCAACCAGTCCATGCCCATAATAATATCAAAATCAATCATATCTAACTCAATTAGATCTGCTACGATATGGCGGTTACAAACTATAACAACACAGTCTCGGTATACTCGCCTAGCTATAGCCGGATCAACAACTGGCGTAGACACCTCAAAAGGTTTAATCAACTCGGGCTCTATCCCAAACTTTCCGGCAACAAAGGGCGTAACATATGATAAAGTGGAACCTGGATCAATCAGTGCATAAACATCGTGGGAGGAAACTGATAATATACCTGTAACAACATCAGGAGACGTCTCGCGGTCCTGCTTACCCGGATCCAATGTATACACGCGGTGCGAGGGACCGCTCGAGGGCCGGATGCTCTCTCCTCCCCCTACCTCCCTGCCGGCGTCCGAAAAACTTGCCCCCGGCGGGCGCAGGCCATGCAAGAAGAGCCGCCCCGGCACCCCGTAGGACCGAACCATACCTCGTGTAACCTCCATCGTGCACTCCCTCATCCCCGTGGCCCGATCGCCTACAAGTATAGCAACCATCCGAACCAGGTGACACCGACTGTATGTAACTTGCCACACCGGGTACATCGCGAGCAAGGGGCTCCTATCTGGCTCATTGACTCGGGCCGATGCGAGAGCCCGACACCCTGCAGAACTCGGCGCACCTGCACAAGAAGACCCGAGTAAACCTCGTACCTGGAAACCGCGGAGGTGTACTCCCTGCCGGCTGATAAGAATATCTGGAATACTGCTGCCTCTGTCCTCCCCTGAACTCACCAATCATATCAAAAGATCTAGCCCTTTTACCACGGCTCCGGTCATGCTCACGCTCTATCCTTCACTGGCATTTACGATCCTTCAAATTTTATGCATACGCCTGTATACAGGAGATGTCCATGCCTGGCTATAGTGCAGCAGTCGTGCACTCATCTATCAAGTGTGGCCCTAGACCGGCCACAAAGCGATGAACTCTATCCTCCATCTCAGCCACCATGGTCAGCATATCTAGCCAAGGAATCGAAATGTACACAATACTCTTGCACATTCATACTGTCCTACTCAATAAGTAGGAACCTATCTGTTTGGGCCCGTCGGACCTCTGGAGGTAAATAATGGCAAAAAAAAAAAGCATCTGAGAACTCTCGCCACACAGCTGGAGGGGCATTCTCTCCCCTAGATAACTCCCATGCCTGATACTACTGTATCGAAATATCCCGGAGTCTATATAAAGCCAACTCCACCAACTCAACCTCATCCGCGTGCGTAACCCTCGTCCTCTCGCATACCATCAATGAAATCCTGGGGGTCCATATTTTTCTTTACCACAGAAAACTCGGGAGGACCTAACCTAAGGAATGTCTTAACCCTCGAACTACTGGCCCTATCTACTGGGTCAACACCAACTCCGTGCCACTGTGCCTGGCCAGCTACTAATCTGGTTAACAACCGTAAAGCATCCGTGTTCATCCGGCCCTCTGCGCATCCGGGGCCGAGGAACCGGGGTTCGGTGTCAAAGGCGGGGTATGCGATGTCTCGCACGGCCCCTCACTTCCGAATCTCATCCCGGGCCCTCGTGGCCTGCCGAGTTGATGTGGCTTCACCGTCACTCTCCGTCTATAAGCGCTCTTTCCTAGCTTTTCTTACGGGGCATCGCTGAAATCAGAACAATTCATCAGAAGCGAACACTTAACACAGGGCTCTATCGCACAATCTAAGAGAAAAATAATGACATCATCCAAAATGTCCCGTAGCCTCCTGTTTATAAGTATGGTTCACAACATGCCCATAAACAACTCTATATATCTAGACAGGTCTGTAGACAACCCTAGGGCGAAACTGCTTTGATACCACTTCTATCACGACCCAAATCGATGAGTCGCGACGAGGGTCTGACCTCTAATGACCAAACACCCCTAAACACGTATCTAAAACATACTGAATATCAAAGGCCCATCAATGGCATAAACTGATCTCATAAGTGGGAAACGTCAGAACTCTGTACAATCTGCTTATATAAACACGACATGCAGAAGAACAGTGCAAGCCAGCTAGGCAGCTACATATACTGTACACAAAAGAATAGGAGCCGACAAGGATACATCGTCTGACTACTACATACAACTGTCTACAGACCTCTACTAGAATGAAAGCTGTAGAAAGGACGGGACAGGGCCCCGTCATAGCCATATATATACACATCTCAAAAGGGGCATACCAAAACTGACTGTAGCTCCGGATCAAATGGAGCGTACTGACCACTGCTAGATTTAGAGTTCCTACTGAGCTGGACCACCTGTCTGTCTCCCTGTACCTGCGGGCATGAACGCAGCCCCCCGAGCAACGGGGAGTCAGTACAGATAATGTATCGAGTATGTAAGGCATAAGAACAACATAGATACATAAGAATCATGGATAAGATCTGAACTCATAAACTGAAATGACTGACTGCATGTACTTGTATGAACTAGTATCTGCCTAAATTTGCATAAATCTGTATAACTGACAATACCTCTGTGGGCACATAATATGCATGCTCACGCCTATCAATGATGGTCATGCATCTATATATGTGTGTGCGTATATAGCGCCTGATATATGTGCGTATATAACGCCTGATGTATGTGCGTATATAAAGCCTGTAAAGCCTCTGCGGTATCTCATCATATCATATTGGCTCCTCTATGGCCATAGTCAATATCGTTATCATAGTAATAATGCGTATATAACCCTATATCTCTTCTCATACTTTACATATATCTAATATTCGCGTATATAACGCCTTCTGGTCACGGGTCAATGTACATAATATAATGGATGTAATGTATAAATAAACTGTATGCACAGAGCTGGCTACATAAGACTGGACCCATGAACAAAACGATTACTCATAAATGGGGTCCATGAACATCAAATACTGAAGTAGAGTAGAGTAATATGGAAGCTCGCTTACTCGCTCGTTGGATCATATCATAGGATCATGCCAAAAGAAGGAAAGAATGGCCTTAACATACCTTGAAGTATACTCAATCGTCCAACTTCTACCTCTCGAACTTGCAAGTCTACAATTAAGATAACATAGGGCTTAATTAGACTATTTACTTCACTTACTAACCTCCTTTAGATGCATATAGAGCTTAACGATTTGTAGACAATATTTTCCTTATAAGCTTACAACTCTTCAACTTCTCATTCGATCCAATGTCAACCACAATATCCACAACACGATGACAACACATACATATATATATCAAATCCACTCCTAATCATCTCTTAAATAACCCTAAGTCACTATCTTGTCTTTCATCAACTTACCATTCCCACAAATACCCCCTCTTTACTTAGAATCACTAAAACTCTTGATTATGTAGGAATGGGCTGTATGAATGGGCTGTGGAGGAAAAATACTTCACTTGGAGAAAACTCTACTTCAACACCAAAGAGATTCTTAGCTTCCTTTAACCCTTGTTAGCATCCTTGCACTTGATTCCACTAATTATTAGTGTTTGATCTTTGATCTCTCTTGGATTTGTGTTCATAAGATGTATGGAGTATTCTAGAGTTTCAAGAAGTGAGGAGGAAATGAGAAATGAAAATAACAACCTTGGGTCTTATATTTATAAAATAGACAAAGCTGCCCGTCATAAATTATATGGACACTTATACGGTCCGTATAAGTGATCGTATAACGCTTGCAGTGATCACCCCTGTTATACCCCGCACTTTCAGAGCATGAGCATGCCACGTACTTCACCGTAGTAACGGAGTATCAGAGACGTACCATGAAGTTTTGGAAGGTACAAGCCATGGGAAGTACGTAACAATGAAGTAAAGGATGAATTACGATTTCGCAAGTCGTAACCGGGAAGGACAATCTTGAAACACAAGGACATGACCATTATCAAGTATGATTAGTGATAAATATCATGCAGGGAGAGTTATGGAAGATTCCAGGACCAAACAAATCAACGAAAATAAGTTTGTCGAAAATTTGGAACAAGTTGGCAGAATTAAGGACAGAATTTTAGGTCAACTTTGGAGGGGTATATCTCTAGGTATATAGGAAGCTTTAAGGTGTTTCAAAAGCCAAAAATGAAGTTCGTCGAGTCTAGTTTCCAACGCAATAAATCTCTCATCGATACGACATCGAAATAGAGAATTATGGACGTTACAAATTCAGTTGACAGAGCAGAAACAACGCTGAAGTACAAAGGTCTTTCGACTTTACCCACTTATAAAAGGTTAAAATCCCTCTTTTTGGTCATAAAAATCTCTCAAATATTCCAGAAAAATCAGCAAGCATAAGAGAGCAAATATACATCACAAAAGTGAGGATTTTGAGTAATTTCAAGTGATGGAGTATTAATCGAGGTCTAAGTAACGTGTGGTTGTGATTATAGTATTGTCTTGCGGCGGAATTGGCTTGGATTCAAAGTAAATATTGAACACGTTGCTGCTCTAGAAAGAATAAGGTATGGATCTCTCCTTATTAATATTAATTTCAGTTTATTTACGGAGATAAAGTTATTACATAGTCGTATAATAAGTTGGATAGTTGAGAAACTTGGAAAACATCGTGTGAGATGTTTTATGGAGCCTATTGGTGTTGATAATGTTGTTGTGATGTTGGTAATTTTGTTGTTATTGTTGGTTATTACATTGTGATTTCGGGCTAGGCATATAAACAGGGGAGATGCTGCCCGAATTTCGGCAGATTCTAAATGGATTTAAATTAAGGGTTTAAGACGAGCGTATGACGATGAGCCTAACAATAGTATGAATGGTTGTATATGTAGATTACGAGGCTATGAATGATCTTAAGTGAATTGCAAGACAGGAAGTAAGTTGGAAGTCGAGAAGTTATCTTCCAGGTATGTTAAGGCTAGTCCTTTCTTAAAAGGCATGATTCCTTTCTTATGAATCCGATAGGTGTTTTCCAAATGTCCCGTACGATCCTTTATGTGAATCCATAAATGTTTTCCAAGAATATTCTTATTCTCAAAAGCTAAATTCATGATTCATAGAGTTCATGATTCAAAGGCATGACTTCTTTCTTGATAATCCATAAATATTTTCCAAAATGTCCCTATTTTTCGAGTCAAAGATTTATGATTCTATATGTTATATCCCGTATTTTTAAACATTGGGATATTTTAAAGCTAATCGCGACAAGTTAAGGACAAGACAATGTTGGGATACGAGGTAGAGACTTTTAACCTCCGATTTTGTTTTAATGCACAAGTTGCTTATAAATATTAATTGGTATGGAATTATTAATGAAGATTGGGATTAATTAATCATTATTAAATTATTAAGTGGGGATTAGTGATTAATTATGATTAATTAGCCTAATTGGACAATTAAGTGGCCCCACAACACTTGGCCAAATATAATTGGTTCATGAAAGATAATGGGACACATGTCAAGGTTGGACATGTGTCACCATCATGTATGGCA
>NW_026719100.1:0-18407 GCF_029784015.1 Lycium ferocissimum | reverse complement strand
AGGTTATCTACTCGAGTTGTTGAAGTGCTTTCCTTTGTCGACCGTATTTTGGTATAAGATTTACCTGGCGCATATGTACGTATTTATTTTGGGTACGGCGAGGCCCCGTCCCGTCATATGATTATGTTTTGTTCGTAGAAATACGTAGACATGTGGTGTGGGTTCTGTATATGTTTCGTGAGATCTGCGTACGTTTAGAGTTTATCTATGTTTTGTGACGGCCTTATCGGCCTTCGTGCGGCATGCCCACTTGTCCTTGTTAAATCGTTATTTCTGCTTATTTGTAATATTTTGTTAATTTAGGTTAAGGTACGTACGAGTGCCCAACTAGGGCACGTGTCGCGGCCTACGGAGTTGGGTCGTGACAAGTATATTCGTGTCCGCTTCGCCACATGACCTTTACTACATAATCTGGAACAGATCGAAGCCTTACAGATTTCGAAACTTTTCATAACACGTCCCTTTTTCCATATTCTTGTTTTACCCTTCTTATTCCACGATATTCATCTTTCGTTCTAGACTCCCAGATTCCTAATAGTAACAAATATACCTTCGTCGTCATTACTTATAAGTACTTCGGGTATTATCCTATTTAATCTCCACCCACCATCCCTATATCATAATAATTTACCGCCAAAATCGATTATCGGCATCTCTAAATCCTCCAACGGACTTTTCTTCTACTAAGCATCGAATGTCATTTCTCGATCTTTCGGATCATTTTTCACGCATTTTTCATACCCAAAATCCATAACTCCTAGAACAGCTCATCTCATTTATTGTCTACTCACGATATTTTCTTTCCCCCCTTTTTGACGTATTTGACTAAATATTCTAATTAACAACTTCAGCAGAATCTCTGTTACCACTCTTGCTATTCAAACTCTGTACGTAACACATACCGACGATACTTCACAGGACATACAGTTATATAACGCATTGCCGCCATTCAAAGCTTCCGATTTCTGGTAGCGGGACAAATATATCAAAATTCATTTCTGCAACTTTAATGTCATCCCTTACTTTCTTCTATCGTATGTAAAGCCCAAGCCCACATATAGGAATTTCATCCTCCTATGACTTAGCTCTATCGCACGATCTAAGACAGAAAGAAGGTCAACAATCCCTAGATGCCCCGTAGCCTCCTGTTTATAAGTGTGGCGCGCTTCACACCATAAACAGGACTCTCTACCGGACACAACTTTGCGTACAACCCCCTAGGACGGACACCGCTTACGATACCACTTTGTCACACCCCAATTTTATTAGGGTGTGATGGGCACCGACCCCACCTTTCGGAGCCGAGCGAACCCGCGGACTCTTATTACAAATATAATTCTCGGCCGAGACTCTTAATCGGACAAAATGACAATTACAACAAATATTTTTGGAAATATTCTTTTTTTTTTCGTAATTTCCAAATCAAACCGATCTAAATCATGGAATTTATTACATAATACGAGAACGACATATCGGTTGATGGAGCCGCTACAAAGCGATGTTCTAAACCCACGACTCGTCGCAAAGTCTCTAACAAATAATCGAACACATAACACACATAATCGACACGGCGGCACTCCAGAGCAAATGGAGCTTGCCAACGCCGCTGGAACATCTCCTACAAAGCTTCTACTCATACGGTGTACCGCGCGGCATGAAACGCGCCCCCCGAAGAACGGGGGTCGGTACGGAATATGTACCGAGTATGTAAAGCATAAAATACGATAAACGAATCATAACTGAACGGAGGATACAACATAAATGTAATGGCCGGAGTATCGAAATGCTTACTCATAAAACATAGGCAAATGCATAACAGAAAATATGCCATAGCCGGCCCCATTATGGGACTCGGTAAACAGAAAGTGGTCGCCCCCGACACTAGCGCCACAACATATCGGAACATATCAGAATGTGCACATATCATAGCATATCAGATGGCCATATCATATCATATCATATCAAAGTGTACATGGCACATACTCCACAACCCATGTACATGTATACCGCCCCCTCACACCGAGGCACGGCGAACAATGCGATGGAAGACGCTTGACAACATATCCCGGCCGGGCTCGGTGAAGGAAGCATTGAGGCATCCACGAGTGGAGTAGTGAGAAACTTATGCATCATAAAATATTTACAAAGACTCGACGAGAATAATCCGAGCGGCGGGTCATTTAGAAAGAAATCGGACGATAGTCATAGCACGTACCTTTCGGATGCCGCGGGGGATTATATCAAATTAAAACTTACGGAATTATTTGTGCATATCAAAATATAAGACATTCTACGAAACTCGATAGCATAATTCAAATGGCGAATCATATAAGCAAGGTTGAGCGATGATCCTAATGTATGTCTTTCGGATGTCACGACGGTTTATATAAAAAATAATCATTTTGAAATCTTCTTCATATTTCAGAATATATTGTGTGACCTTATAAAATAATTAAAATGACTATCTTATAGTAGTTAGAGAAAGTAGCCAAGAGTTTCCTTGAATTTTTACCCAAAACAAGTCAAGCGGGATAATACGGAAAAAACTCGGAATAGTGGGCCCACCTCGGTCAAATGAGGTGGTGAACACATATTACGTACTTTAGACTTCATAATACACTTATAAGAGTTTTAAGATAGTCGGATTCAACTTGCGCAAAATCTAGATGTTAAACAATTTTTTCCAATTGTTCGCAAAATATTTAATTCAATTCTACTGAATGAAAAATGGGTAAATTTGGACGTAGATTACAAAGAGTAGAGTCGTCCTCGAGGTCCGAATTCAAACCTATTACATCTAGGACATGCCAAGAGAAGGAAAGGAGGGGCTTTACATACCTTTTCCGCTTTTTATGTTCGCCAAAACTCGAATCTCGTTTCGTCCAAAACCTACAAATGGTTACATTTACCAAATGTTAACTATAAGACTTTTGGCATTTAATCTTGAATTAGTACTTGTCTATCGAAATTTCGGCAGCATCTCCCCTATAAATACAACACCCCGAGAATTCAACTCGGCCAAGATGTCAACAACAACAACCACAACAATGCCAACAATATCCATAATCAATTGGAAACACATTCTAACATAATTAGTTTCCTTTCCATCATAATGCAACAACTCCCAATCTAACTTCACACTTCCGAACTAATGTCCACATTTCCATATTAATTTACTAATTTAAAGTCATTCAACACGATCCAAAACATTTTAAGAAATCTACATAATATTCCACAATGCCAAACTTCCTACATATACAACCAAATGCAACCAAATCTTCATGACGCATTTTCTACTCACAAACTCATATTCAACAACATCAATCCACGCTTTACAACTTTATTTCCATAATGTCTTTAGGTTATACTAAAATGACATAATCTTCCACAATCGCTTCCAATGCCAACTTAAACCATTTAACTTTCATTCACAATACAAGGATCACAATAACACAATTAACATACTAAACAAAATTAATCTATTTTCTTTTTGTCAATCCCACACCATACGGCCCCCTATCCAATTCTTTTCCCATTCAACCAAATCATCCAACTTCCACTTCCAACGTAGAGTTTACAATAACCACGACTAGAATACCATATACAATGCGACGCATCTTATCTATACAATAGGACATGCATTCGGCCACACACATACATACACTCCCACCATGCAAACTTCCTTATTTCCATAATTTCTACTTATTTCTACATACTACAACATAAACAAAGGCTTCATAACACATAGAAGGGAATTAAATCTTACCTTTTCTTCCAAAGTTCTTCACTTGGCCAAGGTGTCAAATTGATGAAACAAGTGCTCTTCTTTCCGAAATAATTACACCACGTTGTAGAGGAGCCTTGAATTAGTGGGAATACAACAACAAAATAATTTTGGGAGCAAGATTTCATGGGGGAAAAATCCCCCTACCTTGGCCGAATGGCCCTTTTTTTTGTTCTTGCTCTTCTTGTTTTCCTCCTTCTTTAATTTTCTTGAATCTTCTAATATTTGGTGCCAATTTTAGCACATGGAAATTATTTAAAAGCCATGGGTTGGGCTAGCCTTGTGGCCGGCCACCCATGCCCCATTTGGGCCTCATTCCTCTTTTTTTTTTTTGAGTCCTTTCCAAGCCCAATTACTTAGCCCATTTATTGGGTAATTCATGAAACCATTTTTGAAATTCCAATTTTGCCCTTAACCTTTTCCAATATTTCCACATCCAAAACATTCATAACCAACTTATATATCAAGCAAGACCAAAACATAGCATTGTCCTAAACTTACTACAATTTTCTCAAAACGTCCAAACATTCCAAATACGGGTTATAACACTTGTGCTTAGCTTGTCGCAACCAACTCAAAATATCCGAACGTGCAAAGTACGGGGTATAACATCCTTCTCCCCTTTAGAACATTCGTTCTCGAATGTTAAATTAGCCTTACAGGGACACATTTAGGGGAACTCCCTTTTTACGGTTATCACATACAATTCATGCATTAATCCACACAATTAAATAAGGAATTTAGATTACCTATCAGTACAGGAACACTGGATGTACCGCTTTCTACATCAGATGGCAGATCTAATTCATAGGCGATCTCGCCCACCTTACGAATGATCCAATAAAGTCCAATACATTTTGGCTAAGCTTTCCCTGTTGATCAAATCTCATAACACCTTTGACGGGCGATATTTTCAGAAATACCTGGTCGTCAATCTGGAATTCTAAGCATTAACGCTGATCACTTATATGGGTTTTGTCGGTTCTGAGTCGTTAATGACCGTCCCCGAATGCCCCCAAATGAGTTTCATCTTATTAATCGCTCGACGGATTATATTCGAACCAAGTAACCTAGCCTTGTCAACATCGACCCGACTAATCAATGATACACACCCCGCCATGCACAAATGGTTCCATACAGTTTCTTCTGAATGCTAGAATCGCAACCATCATTACCAGTAAACTCAACAAGTAGCGAGTGTTCGCTCCCGTTGCCTTTGGATTCATTGATACGGGCTCGTAGCTTATTTTCTAGCGTCTGGATAACACGCTCAGTCCGCCCGTCAATTTTAAAGCAAATACTGGTTTAAGACTTATATCCCCAATTCCTTTCGGAAAGATTTCCAGAAGTTAACTAACTACTAGGTCTTTCGCCCGATATAATAAACACAGAACCTTATGAAATTTCACTATCTCTTTGAGGTATAGCTTTACATGGTTCTGGTAACCTTGTTTAACCATTCCATAATGTCCTTAATTTAACTTGTCATATTATAGGCATTGATCCTATGTCACTCCGTTGTCTTTGATTCAAACTCTTTCATTTCCCTTTCCTGCAATTTTTGCTCTTAGTTTCTCTGTCATTTATTATAGTGTAGTCTTCACGAGTATACGAACATACGCAAAATAACCCAAGAAACACCTTAGCGTTGCTTTACTAATCTTTTTGTTTTTCTCCCGGTTTTCCCCCTTTGCCATACAATTGGTATCGGGAGGAATCTTTGATTCGACCCTGGCCAAGTTCCGCTTACTCTAGTACCAATTCCACTTGGGTAACTTGGTCCAGACCATCTCTGCATTTTTCTGTATTGTATTCAAAATATCATAACTATATTGTTTTTATTGGATCCTTACCTTTCTTATCAAGTATGTACTCACTTGGTTTGCTTAACGCGCAAATACTTGTGAGTTACATAACCATTCTTGCCTAATTTGCAGAAAGTATGTTCGATCTCAAGCATGGTCTCTACTTTTTCTGATTCATTCTATCTTACATATCCCATTCATACCAAAGTGCGCTGATTCTATTTGTCGTAGTTCTTTTCCTTCCTTTACTCAGTCCTTTAACATTTTTCCTTATTTCTTACTATCAGGGATTTCTTTGTTGCCACCTATACGTCACACCATCATTGACGAATGCCCTATAGCCAGCATCTTGGCCTTTAATCTAGCATAGTATTGCTGTCCTTCGTATTATCCTCTTAAGTCACTTATTATCATTTTCTCGTCATATCCTTTTTATTTCTACGATCGTCCACTTCTTGAGTTCGTATTGGCCACGACCTTTACCAATAATCCTTAGTACTATCGTAATTATCGTCTTGGCTTCCATTCGTTTGTTGACGGTTCCAAGTTTCATTAACTGGTTTCAGCATAGGATCCCGCAGAAAATTTTTAAGCGTTCACATTAAGGCGTCGTAATATCAATTAACTTCCATCTTATCTTTACATTTCTCTTATCCGCTCCCCCCCTTTTTGGGTACTCCCATATTATTGTCCATTTATATTCTATTCTATGTCTCCCTTCAAAGTTTCCGAACTCACATGGTTCTTCCCAAATACATTTAGCATACTATACCGTATCCACATCTTCCTTTATGTCACCTACTACTTAGATTATCCCGGTATGGATTCCTAACACAACCAGGAGGCGGTCAAACTCTCGATACTTCGTACAAAGATTTAGTCCGACGGTTAGTACTCGAGTAACGTCCTTATGGCAACAACACATCTAAGCCACATTCCAATAATTCCCGTCGATAGTTAATTAGTGCGTAGAATCATTTCAAACTCTTCGTTCAGTAACATTTATATTTTGACGAGAAATATTCCAAATTTTCTGATAATACCATCTTTCTTCCCATAAGATAGGGACCGTCTACTTTTCCCAATAAACTTACAACATATCAGTCGTTTCGTAGATTCTCAATTCTTGTCTCCTATGGTTTTTTTTTGCTGCCTCCGAGGTAAGGTCATATATACGTAGTATATAGTATTCCCTTATGCTTCATGTTCTCTCGCTCCTTTCGTATACTCATTGCTAACTTATAGTCTTATCCAAAATCATATCAACTTCACCTTAGTAGTGGTTTTATCTTATGACCTTTTGTCGCACTACCTCTTCTGTCCATAACTATATAATTTCCATTTATCCCAGACTCATGGTAACTTAATTACGCCCATCTTAAGTGCTATCTTGGTATTCTTTGCACTTCTTTCATCTATGTCTCTCTTCTTCTTTTTTTTGTTTTTTCACGAATTCCATTTCTAATTCGTTAATCACAATTCAATAAGCTATTACCAAAAGACATTCTTCAATCTCCATCAGAAAGAACTAGAGCACAAAACACCACAGGATGTCTTAGTACTTGGTTCACATAATTACCTTCAAATTTATCCTTGAGTTCTGAACGAACTAGTTAGGTCACCACTACTTGCTTGTATGCTTGCACTCTTTCGACATGGTCACACTCGGTTACCGGGCTTTATTGCCCGTCAGTTTGGGCCTCCTGCTGAAGCACAATATGGGTGGAACATATTTTAGCCCGCTTAGACGAATTGCGAATTTGTCGCTCATATATGCTTCTTCAAAGCAAGATTTTTCCCAAATAAAAATAAAACCACTTACGGATAGCGTGGGAAGTATTTCTCAAAATTTTGGTCTAACATAATATACTACTCTTTCTTTTCCTGTTTTTATCCTTATTTCCGTCAACATATAATCTCTATCCCACACTTTCCTACAGAACTTGGTAAGTCTTTTTCATACATTCAATAGCTCACTTTTCTGTTCGCACTTCACCCGTGTATTCTATTCACACAAATTGTGTCCTGTTTTTGGCCAGGTTGCCATTAGGCTTTACTTATCTTCGTGGCCATCCTTATTAAGATTCCTATCTATTCCACATATTCTAATTCCCTTTTTAGTCATCCCAATTTCCCATTTGTTTCAGATATCTACACTTATAGAACCTTTAATACACTTCCCAGGGGGTCACCCATCCCAGAATTGCTCTAGTCCTAGCACGCTTAACCTCGGAACTTGGATGAAATACGATGCGCTAATGCCAGTATATTCGTGTCCGCTTCGCCACATGACCTTTACTACATAATCTGGAACAAATCGAAGCCTTACAGATTTCGAAACTTTTCATAACACGTCCCTTTTTCCATATTTACTGTTTTACCCTTCTTATTCCACGATATTCATCTTTCGTTCTAGACTCCCAGATTCCTAATAGTAACAAATATACCTTCGTCGTCCTTACTTATAAGTACTTCGGGTATTATCCTATTTAGATCTCCACCCACCATCCCTATATCATAATAATTTACCGCCAAAATCGATTATCGGCTGTCTCTAAATCCTCCAACAGACTTTTCTTCTACTAAGCATCGAATGTCATTCGTCTCGATCTTTCAGACTGCTAACCGTCTTTCCCATGATCATTTTTCACAGCATACCAAAATCCATAACTCCTCCAGACAGCTCATCTCATTTATTGCCTACTTACGATATTTTCTTTCCCCTTTTTGGCGTATCGACTAAATATTCTAATTAACAATTTCAAACGAGAATCTCTTTTACCATTCTTGCTATTCAAACTCTGTACGTAACAAATACCGACGATACTTCACAGGACATTCGGTTATATAACGCATTCCCGCCATTCAAAGCTTCCGATTTCCGGTAGCGGAACAAATATATCAAAGTTTATTTCTGCAACTTTAATGTCATCCCTTACTTTCTTCTAGCGTATGTAAGGCCCATATATAGAAATTTCGTCCTCCTATGACTTGGCTCTATCGCACGATCTAAGACAGAAAGAAGGTCAACAATCCCTAGATGCCCCGTAGCCTCCTGTTTATAAATGTGGCGCGCTTCACACCATAAACAGGTCTCTACTGGACACGACTTTGCAGACAACCCCTAGGACAGACCTGCTCTGATACCACTTTGTCACACCCTGATTTTATTAGGGTGTGATGGGCACCCGACCCCATATTCGGAGCCGAGCGAACCCGCGGACTCTCATAACAGATATAATTCCTGAGATTCTTAATCAGACACAAATGACAATTTCAGAAATGGTTTTCAGAACATACTCTTTTTTTTTCGTAATTTCCAAATCAAACAGAATCTAAATACATGGAATTTATTACATAATACAGAACGACATATTGGCTGATGGAGCGGATACGAAACCGATGTTCGAACACACGACTCGTCTGCAAAAGTCTCTAACAAATAATCGAACACATAACATGCATAATCTGACACGGCGGCACTCTAGAGCAAATGGAGCTTGCCAACGCCGTCGGAACATCTCCTACAAAGCACAGTACTCATGCGGGTGTACACACGCGGTATGAAACGCAGCCCCGAAGAACGGGGGGTCGATACGGAATATGTCTTGAGTATGTAAAGCATAAAATACGATAAACGAATCATGGTGAACGGAGGATACGAACATAAATGCAATGGCCGGAGTATCGGGGAAATGCTTACTCATAAAACATAGGCAAATGCATAACGAAAATATGCCATAGCCGGCCCCATTATGGGACTCGGTAAACGAAAAGTGGTCGCCCCCGACACTAGCGCCACAACATATCGGAACATATCAGAATGTGCACATATCATAGCATATCAGATGGACATATCATATCATATCATATCAAAGTGTACATGGCACAGCATACTCCACAACCCATGTACATGTATACCTGCCCCCTCACACCGAGGCACGGCGAACAATGCAGTGGAAGACGCTTGACAACATATCCTGGCCCGGGCTCAGTGAAGGAAGCATTGAGGCATCCACGAGTGGAGTAGTGATAAACTTATGCACCATAAAATATTTACAAAGACTTGACAGAATAATCCGAGCGGCAGGTCATTTAGGAAAGAAATCAGACGATAGTCATAGCACGTACCTTTCGGATGCCGCGGGGGATTATATCAAATTAAAACTTAAAATTATTTGTGCATATCAAAATATAAGACATTTACAGAAACTCGATAGCATAATTCAAATGGCGAATCATATAAGCAAGGTTGAGCGATGATCCTAATGTATGTCTTTCGGATGTCACGACGGTTTATGTCAAAATAATCATTTTGAAATCTTCTTCATATTTCAGAATATATTGTGTGACCCTATAAAATAATTACAATGGCTTGTCATATAGTAGTTAGAGAAAGTAGCCAAGAGTTTCCTTTGAATTTTTCCCAAAAACAAGTCAAGCGGGATAATACAGAAAAACTCTGGAATAGTGGGCCCACCTCGGTCAAATGAGGTGGTGAACCCATATTACGTACTTTAGGCTTCATGGCATCACTTATAAGAGTTTTAGGGTAGTCGGATTCAATTTGCGCAAAATCTGGATGTTTAAACAATTTTTCCAATTGTTCACAAAATATTTAATTCAATTCTACTGAATGAAAAAGGGGTAAATTTGGACGTAGATTCCAAAGAGTAGAGTCGTCCCCGAGGTCCGAATTCAAACCTATTACATCTAGGACATGCCAAGAGAAGGAAAGGAGGAGCTTTACATACCTTTTCCGCTTTTTATGTTCGCCAAAACTCGAATCTCATTTCGTCCAAAACCTACAAATGGTTACATTTACCAAATGTTAACTATAAGACTTTTGGCATTTAATCTTGAATTAGTACTTGTCTATCGAAATTTCGGCAGCATCTCCCCTATAAATACAACACCCCGAGAATTCAACTCGGCCAAGATGTCAACAACAACAACTACAACAATGCCAACAATATCCATAATCAATTGGAAACACATTCTAACATAATTAGTTTCCTTTCCATCATAATGCAACAACTCCCAATCTAACTTCACACTTCCGAACTAATGTCCACATTTCCATATTAATTTACTAATTTAAAGTCATTCAACACGATCCAAAACATTTTAAGAAATCTACATAATATTCCACAATGCCAAACTTCCTACATATACAACCAAATGCAACCAAATCTTCATGACGCATTTTCTACTCACCAACTCATATTCAACAACATATATCCACGCTTTACAACTTTATTTCCATAGTGTCTTTAGGTTATACTAAAATGACATAATCTTCCACAATCGTTTCCAATGCCAACTTAAATCATTTAACTTTCATTCACAATACAAGGATCACAATAACACAATTAACATACTAAACAAAATTAATCTATTTTCTTTTTTTTTTCAATCCCACACCATACGGCCCCCTATCCAATTCTTTTCCCATTCAACCAAATCATCCAACTTCCACTTCCAACGTAGAGTTTACAATAACCACGACTAGAATACCATATACAATGCGACGCATCTTACCTATACAATAGGACATGCATTCGGCCACACACATACATACACTCCCACCATGCAAACTTCCTTATTTCCATAATTTCTACTTATTTCTACATACTACAACATAAACAAAGGCTTCATAACACATAGAAGGGAATTAAATCTTACCTTTTCTTCCAAAGTTCTTCACTTGGCCAAGGTGTCAAATTGATGAAACAAGTGCTCTTCTTTCCGAAATAATTACACCACGTTGTAGAGGAGCCTTGAATTAGTGGGAATACAACAACAAAATAATTTTGGGAGCAAGATTTCATGGGGGAAAAATCCCCCTACCTTGGCCGAATGGCCCCTTTTTTTTGTTCTTGCTCTTCTTTGTTTTCCTCCTTCTTTAATTTTCTTGAATCTTCTAATATTTGGTGCCAATTTTAGCACATGGAAATTATTTAAAAGCCATGGGTTGGGCTAGCCTTGTGGCCGGCCACCCATGCCCCATTTGGGCCTCATTCTTTTTTTTTGAGTTTTGTTTTCCAAGCCCAATTACTTAGCCCATTTATTGGGTAATTCATGAAACCATTTTTGAAATTCCAATTTTGCCCTTACCCTTTTCCAATATTTCCACATCCAAAACTTTCATAACCAACTTATATATCAAGCAAGACCAAAACATAGCATTGTCCTAAACTTACTACAATTTTCTCAAAACGTCCAAACATTCCAAATACGGGTTATAACACTTGTGCTTAGCTTGTCGCAACCAACTCAAAATATCCGAACGTGCAAAGTACGGGGTATAATAATTATAAGGTACTACAACATGAATATAACCTTCATAACACAAAAACAAGATCAAATCTTACCTTTTTCTCTTCAACTTCCAATAGCCTAGGGTTTCCAAAAGATGAAAAATAATAGGTTGATCGCTCCAACGATGCTTCCACGCTACTTAGGGACCTCAATATAGTGGGTTTACATCAACGAAATAATTTTAGAAGGACAAGAAATGGGGGTTGAATTTTTGGTCAGCTGGCCGAGAGCCTCACTTGGAGGTTTTCAGCTTCTCTATTTTTTTTTGCAAGTGTTGAAATGAGCTAAAGATGACTAGCAAGTCATCTTTTAATCCCCCCTTGAGTTGTACAAAAATATTGGCCCACATTAGTGAGTTGTCCCAATTAAAAGATGACACAAATTTGTGTGGGCACCACACTCCACTATACACGGCCAACATGGAAAAAGTGGATGATTTTCAACTTCCAATTTTATCACTTTTGGTCCCAAATTTTCCTAATTGTTCCATACCAATAAATTCATGCACAACTTATATCTCCAAATAAAATCAAAGGTCAAGAATCCCGACTTTGTATCCCGAAATAGTTTTGTCCTTAATTTATCATAATTAAATCCGGATTGTTCCAATGTACAAAAATACGGGTTCTAACACTTATATGGCCGGGTAGAATATATATATATATATATATATATAAATATATTGTGCGCGCACCCTACTTGCGATTGGGTACGGACAACCCCGAGCCTTGGTAGGGCCGGATATGTGACCACACAGCCTTGGTAGGGCCGGGTATGTGAAACACCGAACCTTCATGGTCGGGTATGCTATGTAAATGATATGTATATGAATATGAATATGTATATGAATATGAAAATGGATACGAAATGTAAATGAGTACGGAAACGGATACGGATGTATGTACACAATCACGCATTAGAAATGGAAAGTCCCTATGAAAAGCAAGTAAGTGTTTATGACGATGATACTACTATCTCCCATCCTATGCTATTTCTTATGTTGTCTATTATGCTTTCATAATGATATTGATCATGCTTTACATACTTAGTACGGTCTTCGTGCGCGTCCTTTTGTTTGTGGATGTTGCGTCATGCCGCGGGTGGCCGGTGTCACGATCCAACCCGTGAGCCGTGACTAGTGCCGAAGTGGGCACTCGTACCTTCTACCAACCATAATCAACTCATAGCAAACATACTAAGAATTTATACATGCTTTGAAAGGCACGGTGAAGCATATACTTATATACATATCATACAAATAACACGGAATGTACGAACGCAAACACAAGCGACAATACTACCCGGCCCACGGGCATGTCTACAGACCTCTAGGAGTAATAACCGAATCATATGACGGGACAGGGCCCCGCCGTACCCCTGAATAAATATATATATATGCATAAAAGAAAAGTTTGTACCAAAATGTGGGCTCCTGGACAAGGGAGCACTCCAACAGCAGAATAGAGGTCCTAAACTGGCGGCTCACCAAAATGATCGTCTGTACCTGCGGGCATGAAACGCGACCCCGAAGAAGGGGTCGGTACGGAATATGTGCGAGTATGTAAAGCATGAAATACAATAAACGGGATCATAAGCGGGGGGGTTTACGGAACAAGTATAGTAATCGAGAAAAATCGGAAGACGAGAGAAATCGGAATACTTGCCTTTAAATCATATATCATGTATGTCCGTGTCATATCATAATGTCATCATATATGCATACCGTACCCGGCCCTCTAATGAGGGACTCGGTGAGTGAAATCATATAATCATCATACATAGCCATCATGTAATCATATGTATATACATATATATACCGTACCCGGCCCCCTAGTGAGGGACTCGGTGAAATGTCGTATGCATATCGTACCCGACCCTATATGAGGGACTCGGTCGTACCCGGCCCTTTCGGGACTCGGTGAAATATCACATACATGCCGTGCCGGCCCTGCGGTGAGGACTCGGTGAGGAAATATCATATACATACCCGTACCCGGCCCTTTAGTGAGGGACTCGGTGAATAATGCCCAAAAGTACTGTGCACGAATACATACCGGCCGGGACTCGGTGAATGATGTAACCATAACATGCACGAGCGGAGTAGTGAGAAACCATATGCATACGGATCATCATTATCGACTCGACGAATAATCAAACGAACTTCCATTTAAAGGCCAAACAATAGTCAAATTACGTTTCCTCTCGAATGTCGCTCGGAATCATATCAATTAATTGTAGATGTCATAGGTACATATCCAAATCGTATGAAGTAGATTACGGAAATCAAGATCATAATCGTCATTACAGACTCGACAGATAATTAAATAATAGTCTCTCGAGGGTTAGGACAATAATCGGATTAAGTTCTTTCAAAGGAACCGTTACAAACGAAACATAGAAAGGTCTTGGGGCCCACGGACGAGCATCAAACCAATCCGGGCCCGCTTATGAAGATTAGGATCATTACTCGTTATGGAACCTCCTGCGAACGTTTCGAGGCGATCCGAGCTCGTCTGCGAAAGTTACGGTCGTTCGTAGTTTCAGATTCGTTTAAGAACAAATTCTCTTGAAAACCAAACTTTTATGCAACTTTTAAAATATTGTCGTACGAAAGACATAAGAACCCTAATTCGACTACTTTAAGAATACGAATATCCAGAGAAAGCCAAGAATCATGGACATGCTCGGATCACCGGAGTAGAATTACCTCGAGAATCGTGTTATAGCCTATTTACTCTAAGACATGCCAAAAGAAAGGAAAGATAAGCTTTACATACCTCGTCTATTCTCGAAGCTAATCCAATCTTACGTCGCGAACTTCCCAAGATCTACAATATGCCATTAAATACCAACATTAGCTAAGGCATTTAGGAACCCGATTCCAAACGAATACCAAATTCTACAGAAAATTGGGCAGCATTTCCCCAGTAAATACACCAACCCCGAGATTTCAACTCGGCCAATTTCAACAACAACAACACCAACAACCAAACTACAACATCAATAATCAATTTAAAATGCATTTCTGACATTAGTAGCTCTTTTTACATAATTCAACAACATTCACAATATTCCAATATACTCACTTCAACTACTTACATACAAACCAATACCAACGTTTATATATTCGATTATTAATCCAAAACCATTCAACCGATATTCAAGTACACTTTAAACAATTAACACAATATTTCCAACAATCCAACCATACTTCCACCTTACCCGAAATCTCTCCCCAACTCAACATAACCACTCTAACGCATTTCTTTCTTCTAGAACTCATGAACTACGCCAACAATCTACTCTTTAACAATGTCATTATCCTAAATATAAAGTTTACATAAGAGTTACATTGGCTTCCAAATCAGCCCACAACCATCACAACTTCAAATTGATTCATTAAAATCTCATTATCAACATAGAATTCATGACGGCAACAACTAAAATACCACATAATATTAGTTCATTCTTTAACATACAAAATAGTCCATTTTAAAACACAACATCATCACACCACTTCCATGACTTCCATCCATTTCTACACTTCATAACAACACTCAAACATACTAAATACAATTAATCCATTACTTCTACTACACAACACACCACACCGAACATGAACACTAACATACACGGCTCAACTCTAACATCCATATTTTCACGATTTTCATTCATTTCCACACTTAACAACATCCATAAACCATGCATAACATATAAAAGAGAAGATTGAACCATACCTTCTTCACCCAATCCTTCCACTCGGCTAGAGCTTGTTTTTACAAGAATAAGTGCTTGGCTTGTTCTAATAACCACTCCAAGTTGTAGAGGACCTTCCAATTAGTGGGAAAACTAGAAGAAAATAATTTTTGGAAAGGATTTTGACCTTCACTTTTTCTCTTCTATGGCCGAATGGCCTCCCTTTCTTTCTCAAAGCTTCTTGATTTTTCTCTAAGTTTGAAGAAGATGAATATATGATGACTTAGTCATCTTTAGTCACATATATTAACCAACCATGTGGCCATGGCCCACACCAAGGTGGCCGGCCACATGGCTCCCCTTTTTCTTTTTTTTTTTGAATTTTCAACTTTCCAAAAATAACTTTTGACCCCAAATTTTCTTAATAATCCATGCCAACAAATCATAAGCAATTCGTGCCTTGAAATAAAATCGTCGTTAAAATTCTCTACTTCGCCACCCAGAACAGTCTTGTTCTTAACTTTTCATAGTTAGTTCGGATTATCCCGACGTACAAAATACGGGATATAACATCCTTCCCCCCTTTAGAACATTCGTCCTCGAATGTTCAACTAATCTTATAAAGTCGTATAAGGGTCTCGGGGGGGGGGGGGGGGTTCCTTTTAGCGCCATGGTATGCAATCTCATCTATTGTTCACATTTCTTCTTTACCTCATTTTTAGCTTCTCAAGTCATCTCCTTTCCTTCATTATTCCGTTAAAATACTTTAAGAAGGCCATGTCTTTTAGTACTCAACATTCTTACCTTACAACGACGTAACAAGGTCCAAGACATATCTTGAGTTAGACTCTTCCTCCTTGTCGACTTATTATTACGCCTTTCGTGGAACACATAAGTTCTCCCTCTTTTGGTAGCCAACTAATTCTGATCATCTCGCTTAAATCACCTTATACTCAACTTGCAACACTCTAAACACATGACCTCGAGTTATCTCTTCGTCTTTAATTCAAACTTTTCGCTCAGATCTTGCTCCCAACTTCCCAGTCACATATTACATAGCGACTTTTGCAAGAATATGCGAAGGTGCTCAATTTAGCCCTAATATACCTAAGTATGGCTTCGCTAATCCTTACGCTTTACTTGGTCTCTGCCTCTGTAACCCATAAATATCCAAGTAGTATAATTACTCTAATACGGTTTGCATAAGGTGTATTCCACCTTAGTTACGGTCTTCCCTTCTCCTAGTTCACTCTGCACTACCTATTTCTTCCGTCCCAACATTCGCTTGTAGCCTATCCTGTCCTACTCTTTTCCTTTTCTTCTTTTCTCCTTTTCTCCTTTTTTTTTGGGTCATAGTATTATTATTAGCAGACAACCTTACTGCTCACATTTTAGTCTCCAATTCAACACCGTAGTGCTACCTTTCACAGCGTCTCCGTAAGTTACTTATTATCGTTCTCTTGTCGTATTCCCTTTTTAGTCTCCACTTCCTAATGTCACACCATTCAGGATCTCTATAATTAATTTCTCGGCACTATCCTAATTACTATCCTAGTTTCCACTCCCTTTTTGCTGAGTTCAGATCTTACTAATTCGTCTTGGCAAGGAACCTTACCTGCGATCCGAATATCCGTACCCAATATTTTGTAGTGTTAGTTGTCTCTATCCGGCACTTGCATTCCTCACATCCGCTTCCCCCCTTTAGGGGTGTACTCATATCCTCGCTTGACTATATTTTTGCCTTATGTCCGCGTTTTTCCAAACCTCAATTAGTCGGCATTTTGTTCGACATTCGATTCCCGTGCCGTTCATCTTCTTACTTCCATCTTCCTCCTAAATTTCATTGAGTTAGTACTTCCCGACTTTAACTTGTAGTAAAACAGCATCAGCTTGCTTGAGACATTTGTGCCACTTATTTTCCTTTTCACTTGAACTTCGTTGCCCTGTCCGATTAGTGCCTGTCAAATACCGTCACGTCGGTTGCCAAAATGCACATATCTACCGGTATGACCTTATACGGGGTAGCACATTGTCACGTCCCAACCCCGTAGGCCGTGACTAATGTCCGAATTGGACACTTATACGTACCCGACCCCCAGAACTAGCATATTAACTCGCATAACCATAATTAATAACATATAACCTCAGATATCGCATATTAGTCAACATGGGTAGCATAAGCCGGCTAGGCTGTCAAAATGTACAGAATCTCAAAATATACACAAGCAAGCCAACTACCGTACAGATGGCGGTGGACCGCCCAAAACATATAACACACACACATAGGCACATGCGTATGTAGCTATACCCCATAGACATGTCCACAGACCTCTAAACAGAGTAACAAAATCATATGACGGGACAGGGCCCCGTCGTACCCCTGAATAAATATATACATATGCAATAGAAAGTATATATACCAAAATGTAGGCCCCGAATGAAGGAGCACTCCCAGATAGCAGAAAGGTGTCCTAAGTGGGTAGATCACCGAGCTGAGCGTCTGTACCTGCGGGCATGAAACGCAGCCCCCGAAGAAAGGGGTCGATGAATATGTACCGAGTATGTAAAAGCGAAAATACGAATCGTGATAACCACGTACGGAAAATAAATATGGTATGCAAAATGTCAAAATATTTAGTTAAAATATAAGTCATGCATAGGCTCTTAGAACGATGATCGCCCGACTTTCGTGATCGTGCGCCATACCACATCATACTCCGAAGGTTTCAAATCTCCGACACCCGACATATCATATCACATCATAAGCGTACCCCCGTAACGCCAAATATACACGGTACCCC
>NW_026719099.1:0-12106 GCF_029784015.1 Lycium ferocissimum | reverse complement strand
CTTTTTTTTCACTTTCCAAGTCCAAAATCCTTAGCCCACATTTTGGTAATTCATGAAACCATTTTCCAAAATTCCAATTTTGCCTTAGTCTTTTCCAATATTTCCACGTCACTAGTCTCTAAAACATCACATGCACACTAAGTAGAATCCAATTGGAACCTCAATTCCTACCATTCCCACTTATTCCCGATTTTTCCGAATACGCACAAATGCGAGGTATACGATAGATATGAGCTTGTATGTACGTATGCCTACGAGAGTTATTGGAACCCCCGAGCTTATGTGGGTAGGCAGAACGTGATAAATATGTATATATGTATGTGTGCCCATGAGAGGCTATTGCGAACCCCGAGCTTATATGTGGCCGGGGTTAGACTATAACGAATATGCACATCTATATATATAACACGCGCGCGCACCACCGCGCTTGGTACGAATAACAACCCCGAGCTGGTAGGGTGCACCGAGCCTTGGTGGCGAGGTACGTGGAACCCCGAACCTTCATGGTCGGGTATATATATATATATATATATAAAAAGCAATATGTGTGACATCTATAGAGATGCGGATAATAAGCTAAATATATGACCTCTCTATGAATACGATTATGTTATGTATATAACATCCATCCAAGTACGAATATGTTGAGACCATGTAAGTGCCAAGTAAGGGTTATGTATGCAATGTATATGATATGGAGTACGAGTATGAAAGGAGATATGAATATGAGTACGAAAATAGATACAAAAGATAAGTGACAAGAATACGAATGTATGTACGAGAACGAAATAGAAATGGAACGTCCGTGGAAAGCCAGCAAGTTTTCCGATGATGATACGCCATTATCTCCCATCTTATGTATTTCATATGTTATCCATTATACTTCCATATTGATATTGACATGCTTTACATACTTTCACATTCTTCGTACCGACGTCCTTTTGTTTGTAGACGCCGCGTCATGCCCGTAAAAAGTCGAGAGACACACTTGATCCATAGCCGTATTTTCTTAGGGACTACATAAACGGCAGCTCCATTTCATTCGGAGTCGTTGCCTTTTAGTATAGATTCTTTTCGTGTATATATTTATGGTCACGGGTCCCGTCCCCGCCTATATGTTAAGATATGATGTACCCTTTTCTAGAAGCTCGTAGACATTGTATATGGCTAAGCGTGTTCGGCCTTGTCGGCCATATTTTGGGATGTTGTTTGATCGCCTTGGCGGCACACGTACCTTTATGTGCAAGTATAGATCCTATCGATGATATAGATATGTTGTCGCCAGATGAGATTAGAATGATGATGAATGAAAAGTATGATATAATTATGTGGCTCACCTAGAATATGATGTAAGGGGTGCCCGGCGGCTAGTTCTGCTCGTCGCGGCCCTAGGTTTGGGTCGTGGCTTGTTTTGAAATTTGTATATGTTTGTCAAGTAGTATCTTGATTATGTTATGGTTGATGTACTTAATGATTTTGGGAGTTTTTTTGAAATTTGAGGAAGTAGATAATATGGAAATGTTATCGATTTTGTTGGCTCATTTATTAGTCTAGTTTGATCTTATGAGAGTTTCATTGGCATGACCTTGGTATGAATTATATTGAATGTAGATTTGCATGTTCGGAAGGATAAGCATTAAGTAGTTAAGGATCGACAAGGCATGTTAGGCTAGTCCCTTTCTTTCTAAAGGCATGATTCTTATGAACCCAAACATGTTTTTCATAACATCCTTATTCCCAAAAGCTAGAAGTTCATGATTATTAGAGTCTCTTATGATGCTAAAGATAAATGTGGTCCATGATGATAATGATGATGATGATCCCATTCAAGAGATTCGAAAGCTTATGGTTTTGATGTTATTATGAGATTATAGAGTTTATTTCATGGTTTTCTTGATTTTATTCATTGTTGTTGATCTCGCCTTATGATAATTATTCCTTCAAGGTGAGATATAGCGATGATGATTATTCCATAACATAAATCAGAGGTTACCGACCTTACGTCACTCCGATAAAGTGGTAACTTTTATTTGGGCTCTCATGCATGCTACTATATTATATATATATATATATATATATATGGGAAGAAGGGCAACGCGTTATATACGCATAACCACCTGATCAGTTGGCATATTATGATATTGTCCTGGACACGGGATGCCTGGATGCTGGATATATGGATAAATGGATCGGGCCGTTCGTTTCACGGCAGCGTATATAATGATAATATGATATATGGATCAGGCTGCACGTTCGTAGTAATATAAAATATTTATGGATCGGGGCACGTTCATAAAGACTATTATTTATATATGTATGAAAAATGTTTTTTTTTAAAAAGAAAGCTAAGCATGCAATATATTCGCCTTAAGAGGCAATCAGATGTACAGGTTGTCCTTATCTTATGTTATGTCCAGTATCTCTTGTTATGTTGTTATTCATGCCTTGCATATTCAGTACATTATTTGTACTGTCGTCCTTTCCTATGGACGCTGCATTCATGCTCGCAGGTAGACAGGTAGACGGACCAGACCCTTAGGAGCTTCATCAGCGAAGTTTCAAAACTGCTCCAGCTGTTCTGGAGCTATAGCTTATTGGTACTACTCTTTTGTGTATATACTTGGGCACGGCGGAGTCCTGCCCCGTCTTCATGGATTCCTGTATTCTATATAGAGGCTCATAGATAGATGTGTGTAGCTAGAAGTCCCATATCGTTATCCGTTCATATTGTTGTATAATATTTTGGCAGCCTTATTGGCATATGTTTGCATATGTTTATGGACATAATTATTGATGATTACATAGCGATGTGTCTTTATCGTGTGATATATACCCTTACAGATTATGTACCCATGAGCTGTATTTGTGGCCTACCTAGAAATGATTACGAGATGTATGTTCAGAGGCGCTCGGTGGGTTAGCTCCGGGTTCCCGTCATGGCTCTCTAGTTGGGTCGTGACACACAGCTCTCTAGAACTTCACACAACATTCATCCAATATCCTTACACCAAAACATAGCAAGTTTAGGAGGTCATACATCAAATTAGGCCCGGGTTTGTGAGATTAACATCGAATTGAGGCTCATAAAGTTCGTAGTCATGTTGTGGTGTCGAAATTAATGTCGAGAAAAGTGAGAGATGGTGGAATTCTAAAGTTTATGTTATTAAAGATGTCATACAAACTTAGGAAGGTATGAATCCTATCTTTATAATCATGGGTTTCATTAATTCGAAGTTGTATTAGTTAATCATCTCTTATGTGGTCAAATTGAGATAAAGGGTGGAATTATCTATTTGGGTATTGATTGTTGGGATGAAATCGATGTGGGTTTAGACTTGTTATGATATATGTTGTTGGGTATGTGATGAATTGAATGAATTGAGTATTGAATTATGCTAAATGGGTTACTGTTTGTTTTATCGAAATTACGAGTTAAGCCCTTTATTGGATTCTAAGAACTGGGTTTGGTTGTTATTGTTGTTGTCGTTGTTGTTGATGGTTATTGTTGTTATTGATATTATGGCTATCTGACATATGCCGGGATGTAACAAAAACAGAGGAAGTACTGCCGAATTTTCCGTAAATCAAACTCTTCAAGACTATAGGATTTGTATAAGTTGAATCTACGGAATCTACGATATTGACTAAAGGAAGTATTTATCGATATAGGTTTTGGGACGAAAGGACAAGCAGTGGAGTAAGGGAGCAAGTCGGGATTAGCATGGCAGGAAAGATAGGTGTGTAGGTTTAGGTGTCCTCATTTCCTTGGCATGAGTCTCAGAGCTATTTAGCGTGCATGCTCCTCCATTTGAACCGTCCGATGTTTTACAAAGAAAGAATAAATTTTTATAAGAAAGCTGGCTTTTGAGAAAAAGCCATGTTTTATGAGATTTACCGATTTATGGAAAAGTATATTTTATATGATTTTCTCTAAAAGAGCTTATTGATTATGACTAAAAGTCCGTTAGTGCGCATTCCATGACCCTTGTTAAATTCCACAAAATGTCACGTATAATTCTTATGCTTGTTTGTAGATATCATAACTATTATTGATTGTCATTTTGGCCTCGATATACATTCCATAACTATTTCGGAGGTCACGACCTTATGTCACTCTGAAAGGCCCATGTCTATTTCTTGAACTCTCCAAGCATTTATATATATACTCTATTTGCCTATTTTACTTACTGAGTCGCGCTATAGTCGACCGGGTACGGCACGTAGATGTGCAACCACTAATTTGATGGTATGTTTACCGAGTCCCGAAAAGGGCCGGCTACGTTATGATGATGATGATATGAAGGGCCGGGCAAATACCTTTACGGCTCTCCAACTTTATCAATCAAACGCTTTCCTCCAACGTTCGCGATTCTACACACAAAAGGGTTCGTATGAAGATTAAATTGTTGGAAGCATACTTAAGCTTAAACTAAAGAGACTAAGGCTAACAAAAATTGGGAAGCATTTCCTTTGTTTCGACAACCTTTCCTCATATAATAAAACAATTCCCAAACGTCATAACAACACCCACAATATCATAATACGTAAATTTCCTCGAGTTAGATATTATTCAACTTCTAAATTCACTTCCAAGGTCCTCCATAGCCATGACTATAATACAACATCATGTTTATCATTCACATAATACTTCCTCAGCATCACTAGCGCCATTCATAACAAGATTATACTCATATTACGCCATAGACAATAATGAAATTACTTTTCAACCCAACACACCGTTATTTGCATATTTGGGTTCATATTCCATATTTGTTCCTAATTCAAGTTCTTCATGTAGCATCCCCTTTTTGGGAGGATGCGACTTACGAAACAAAAGCAAATTTCATACCTCAACGTTCAAAATAAATTTATTTAATAAGACATTCACCATAATTTAGTAGTGAAAATAGGCCCATGTGAACAAGTTTCAAAAGTGTATACCTAAATGTGTCACATGGGTCATGTACAAGTCCCCAAACATATGCAAAATGAACATGCTCATGCAAATGTGATCTGCATCTAAGCTTCCAAATAGTCTACCTCAATTGGCCATCCTTAATTCTCCCTCGGAACATCACCTACGATAGTAACAAACTATCGCTAAGCATAAAGCTTAGTGGCACATAAACTTAACTAACATTTCATATCAAAAAGAGAGAGCAGGTAAGGAGTACAACAATAAATTCTACGAATAAGCTTGTCAAAATCATCATCAAGTACATAACAAAAGTACAATGGTTTCAACGAAATGAAATATCAAACGAGTGCTAAATAAAGGTACAATTCTTTCGAGAAAGTAAATATCATATATTAAAATAGTTCAAGATATCAATATTCAAAATCTCACATGTTATACCCCGCATTTTTGGAGTATGAGCGTGACATGTGCTTCCTCAAAATTGACAATCATGTTGTAGCTACGTAATTTAAACTCTCGTCGATAGTATCGTATCCCGTACTTTTATACGCTGGATTATTTGTAAGTTGAGATGGGGCCCGCACATCGAGATTTTTTTTTCGGACATGTGACAAGTTATATGATTCACATACGTGAAGTTAAACACAACTCATGAAGGACCCTTGGGCCAAATCAAAGTGGAAGCCCTCCAAACGAATATTTTTAAGAAAACGTTTTCGGGTGACCTGGATTCGAGGGGCAAAAACGGTATTATAAGTTTGGAATTTGGAAAAATACCAAGATATAGAAGTTGTAGATAATTGAATTAGCTTTCCAACCATAGGTCGTGGGTTCCCAGGTGACATCGGTACAAGGAGATATGGACGTTTTAAGGTCGAAAGGTCAGTGGACTAGCCCAACTCGGGGCCAACCGAATTAGGCCCATGGAAAAAAAAAAAAGAGAGAAGATGAAGCCCAAAGAGGCCATTCGGCCATGGCCCATAAAAAAGATCCAAGCCCATGGAATTAAGTCATGTGGTCAATAAATAAAAGACCACTTAATCATCCAAATTCCATAGAACTTTCAAGACAAAGAAAAGAAGGAGAAAAACAAGAAAAACAAGAACAAAAAAGAAGGCATTTCGGTTTGCCCATGGGAAAATTCACCCCTCAAAATCTTGTTCCAAAAATTACTTTCTTGTTATATTCCTACTAATTCAAGGTTCCTCTACAACTTGGTGTAATTATTTTGGAAGATTGAGCAATAGTTTCTTCAATCTCACACTTTGGACAAGTGAATAACTAAGGGGAAAAAGGTAAGAATTAATTCCTTGTTATTATGTTATGAAGGTTTGTTTGTGTTGTAGTTTATGGAAATGAGTAGAACTTATGGAAATATGGAAGTTTGCAAAGTGGGTATGAATATATGTATATAGCCGTGTGTGTATGGAATGTTGTGTAGTTGAAATGAGTTGAATTTTAAGTTGTATTCTAGTTGTGGTTATTGTGGAATGTATATTGGAAATGAAAGTTGAATGAAAATTGGATGAAGTTGGAAAATTGGCATGTTGGCCGTGTGGTATATATTGATGAGATAATGTTGGATTTATTTTGTTTAACATGTTAGTTGTGTTGTTGTGATCTTCACAATGTATATGAAGGATATATGAGTTAAGTTGGCATGAAAATGGAATGTAGAGAATTATGTCATATTAATGTGATTTTATGATATTAAGATAATGAAGTTGTTAAAGTGTAGATTATGGTTGTTGGAGATGAATTAGTAAGTAGAAAATGTGTTGGAATGGTTTTGTTGCATATATAAGAATTTTGGATTGAATATGTTAATTGATGGAATTGTTGACAATTGGATATATAGCTTGGAATGCACTTGGTTTATGTTTGAATGATCTTAAATAAGTATGGGAATATGAAATATTGATATTGGTTTGTAAGTGTAGAGTTGGATTTGGAGTTGTTGCATTATTTGGAAAATAAGACTATTTACGCTAGAATGTGTTCCTAGTCGACTATTGATGTTGTATATATTGTTGTTGGTGTGGTTGTTATTGTTTTGGCCGAGTTTGAATCTCGGGGGTGTTATATGTATAGGGGAAATGCTGCCCAAATTTTTATAGACAAGTATTGGTTAAGATTGGAATTCTAAGCCTTATGAATAGTAAATTGGTAAATGTGACCATTTGTAGGTTTTGGACGAAACGGGATTGAGTTTTGGCAAGCGTAAAGGGCAAGAAAGGTATGTAAAGCTCTCCCATTACTTCTCTTGGCATGTCTTAGCTGTACTAGGCTTGAATTTGGACCTTGGGGACAACTCTACTCCTCGGAATTTACGTCCAAAAATGCCCCATTTTCATTCAGTAGAATTGAATTGAAAATTGTGCGAATAGTTAGAAAAATTGTTTGAACCTCTAGAACTTGTGTAAGTGAAATCCGAATACCTTAGAATCTTTATGAATGACGTTATGAAGTTCAATATATGTAATTTACATACGCCACCTCATTTGACCGAGGTAGGCCCACTTTGTCCGGTTATTTCTTATTAATCCGTTTGAACTACTTTTGAATTAAAAATTAAGAGATATTTTAAACTACCTTTCCAACTCCTAAAGATTAACGATATAATTATTTATTTGAATCATATGACCTACTTTGGGATTTGTAACTACTTCAGGAAGATTAGTTTGGTACAAAAACTTTCTGATCTCCGAAAGACTCATGCTCTGGTTGTTATCAAATGTTTGCTATAAGATCTATCATCCAAGTTATGATTATCGGGTCTCTGTAAATGATTTACATATGATATTGCATTTGGTTTCTCACTACTCTATTCGTGGATGCCTCAATGCTTCCTTCACTGAGCCCGGGCCAGGATATGTTATCACGCGTATTCCACTGCATTGTTCACCGTGCCTCGGTGTGAGGGGGTAGGTATATATGTACATGGGTTGTGGTGTATGATGTGCCATGTATACACTCTGATATGATATGATATGATATGGCCATCTGATATGCTATGATATGCGCGCATTTCTGATTTGATATGATTTGTTGTGGCGCCAGCGTCAGGGGGCGACCACTTTCTATTCGCCGAGTCCCATGATGGGGGCCGGCTATGGCATGTTTTCTGCTATGCATCTGTTTATGTTTTATGAGTAAGCATTTCTGATACTCCGGTCATTACTTTTATGTTCGTATATTATCGTTTAGTTATAATTCTGTTTGTTGGTCTCTATGCTTTACATACTCGCACATATTCCGTGCGACCCCTCGTTCTTCGGGGGTCGCGTTTCATGCCGCGTGTACACCGGATGAGTACGGGCCTTTGTAGGAGATGTTCCGGCGGCGTTGGCAAGCTCCATTTGCTCCCGTAGTCTTTGCGTGTCGATTATGCCGATATGTGTTCTGTTGTTTGTTAGAGACTTTGCGTACGAGTTGTGGGTTCGAATGTTAGTACGTGAGCGGCTCCATCGTACCGACATGTCATTCGTATTTTGTAGTAGATTCCCTATGATTACCGATTCTGCTCGATTTGTAAATTACAAAAGAGTGTCTCCAAAAATATTTATTGTACTTGTCATTTTTGCCTAACTAAGAGTCCGGAAGTTTATGTATGTAATACGAGTCAGTGGGTTCGCTCGGCTCCGAATGTGGGGTCGGGTGCCCATCACACCCTAGCGAAATCAGGGTGTGACATCACATATCAAGAAGCCTTCCAAAGCAAATCCAAGAATTTCCACCATTTGGTTAATTTAATAGTGAGCTATGAATCAAATATAAGTGCAAGAAGTAAGTTCAAGACATATGTTCATCCGAATTATAACCAAGTACTTAATCAGTGTACGACATTCTAAGAGAATCACCAAACCATAAGATAGTTCAAGATACTAATATTTCAAATACCAAGTGTCAAGAAAGCCTTCGAAGCTTCAAATACCAAGTGTCAAGAAAACTTTCGAAGCTAATTCTCGAAACGTCATTCAGTTAATTAATTTCGCCCAACACATACGTCATGCCATCACATCAAGAACTATCGAATATTAAGAAGGACCGAAGCCCCTATCAAGAAGGACCGAAGCCCATATCAAGAAGGACCGAAGCCCCTATCAAGAAGGATCGAAGCCCATATCAAGAAGCACCAAAGCCCATATCAAGAAGGACCGAAGCCCCTATCAAGAAGGACCGAAGCCCATATCAAGAAGGATCGTCATCTAATAATCAAGAGAATCATGAGCCATGTTGAAAGTGGCTTTCCACTTATACTCGAGAATGGACAAAAGTCCATCATCAAGACGAAATGCAAATCCAAAGTCAAGATGGGCAAGATCCGAAATCAAGAAGGGTCGTCACCCCATAATCAAGAATGCAATAATACTCAAGCAATCCGTATATGTGGGCGAATTAAGTCGTCTTACAAAAATGCTTCATATAACACCAATGTGATTTTAGCATACTCATAACTCAATTTACAAAATCATACTCTCAATGATCATGTTATCATATTGATGTGTCTCAAGATATTCTTCACAGCCCACAAAGCAAGTAAACCATCCAAGTAGCACCAAACCCAACATGCCAACAATTTGAAGTAGATATTATTTCACCAAGATTCAAGCTTCTCACAACATCTCAAACCAAATAAATTGAGAGCGAAGTTCAATTTTAGGTACAAACCTTGGAGCTTTAGAGCTTCTAAAGCTCAAACAAACATCAAGAATTTATAAATCCTAAAGCAGCGATCAAGTAACTATGTCGACTTCCTTAGCCAATTTCCTTTAACTTGTACAAGAGTATATATATGCCTTAAACACACAATCAAATTTCTAGTTAAGTTCAATAGTTCCAGCACATCAAAAATAACCACGATATCGGTGAAAATCACCCTAAACTAGCAAAACAGAAATTCTAGACAGTACTACTGTCTTGTATTGTGACTCAGTTTCGAAAGGGTAAACCACAAAAATAGACTTTGTAGCCTTAATGAAAGTTGTAGATATATGTCTTGGGGTCTCAGAGAAATTCGAATCACTCCTATAGCAGTTTTGTATAAAATGATATGCTCAAAATACTAACAGCAGTACATGTAGGGTTTGCAAAATAAAAATCTGGGCAGCACCTGCCTTGTACTTCATCACCCCTTTTCGGCTAAATACAAGCAAAACTAAGTTTTCAAGCCTGAATGAAAGTTGTAGGTCTATGAAACAGCTTTCTAGAAAATCTTGAATCACTTAAAACTAAGCTTTATACAAGGAATTATGCTGAAAACACTAACAGCAGTCGAGTCCAAAAACGGGTTTGTAACTTACCTCAATCGTGCAGAGTTGTTTGGGGCTCAACCAGGGCTCAACCAAGGCAAGTCTTGATGATTAATTTAGTGAATGAATATTATGAGAGAAGAGAGGTTTTGGTGTCTTGCTTCCTTGGAGAAAACAAAATTTATGGAGGTGGAGAGGATAAGAGGCAAAAGGGTATGTACCTTACTTGATAAGATTGAAAGAAAATAATAAAATAAAAAGGGTATGTATCTTACTTGATAAGATTGAAAGAAAATAATAAAATAAAATAAAATGGCTTCCCACTTTTATAAATATCTATCTAATCCATCAAATAAATTACTAAGATAATAATAGGAGTATCTTACATACTACACCATAACACTTCAAACAAGTTTCACATGTCGTCAAGCTCACATTCAGGAAGTGCGAAGTAAAATATACCCTTACTATCAAGATGTGGTCAATTGAAAATTCAAGTGTTAGTTTAAAAATTTCGGGGTGTTACAACTCTCTCACCCTTAAGAAATTTCGTCCCGAAATTTACCCTATATGTTACACCTGGGAAATTTTTCCGTTGATGCAAAGTGAATAGTCTAATGAAGAACACTAAGTATGTGGTGTCTCAATAAGTAAGAAGTAGCATTTGATGACCTTAAGTAAGATTTCAAAGACATTTGATGTTAGACGAGAAAGATTGCCAAGAGAAGGCAAAGCTTACGATAAGTATCGGAAGGAATCTATGAGTAACGAGTTAATGGTGACCTAAAGAGAATATGAGAAAGATTTATAATGACCCGTATATTGGTATTGAGGTGTTAAGCAAGTGCCAAGAAGGTTCCATAAGGATTGGAGATCAAACGAGTCGACGAAAACAAGATCGGAACCACTGGGCATTATACGGCCAGACATACTGGTCGTATAAAAGATACGGACCGTATGTCCAGCCGTAGGTTTAGCCCAGAATGGCATGCCTCTCTAGACCAGATATACGGTTCAGACATATGGCCCGTGAAAATTATAGTACCGTATGTTGGTCCGTATATTCTGATCGGGTTAGAATGTTGTATTTAATGAGGGTTCAAGTTTATTTCATTTCATTTTTCATCTTTCACTCCCTTCTCTCTAAAACATCTCTCCACACTTCTCCCACAAGTTTTCAAGTGATTTAGTGCTCAACTTCATCAAACCAAGTGAATCAAGTATAAGAGACCCATTAAAGTTCATCCAAAGCAAGAATCCAAGTAAGGGAAAATCTAGGGTTTTGCTCAAGTGGGATATTTGCACCCGAAGTTCAATCCAACACCATCCAAGGTAAGTTTTATGATGTTTCCATGTCATTTAAATTATTTGGAAGATGAAACACTTGGATTACATAGGAATATAAGAAATGTGTCATGAATGGATGAATAGTATCACTTTTGAGTAAATGTGTGGAATGAGATATGATTCTTGATGCGTTATGAATATGATCATGTTATAAATGATATTGAGAGTATGGAAATCGACATTGTATGTGAATTAACGTATTGTCGAGTTACGACTGTGAATGTAGAAAATTGTGAAGTAAGGGTAATGTAGATGACTAAAGGCTATTGTGATGATATTGTGAATGTTATTGTTGATGTCTGGGAGTTGATATGTAATACGAGGGGAGTAGTATAAATAAAGGAGATGCTGTCCGATTTTCTCTAGAATTAGTCGTGAATGCCAAACGCTATCCATCATCTAATATGAGTATACACTTCAATGAAGGTAGAACGTGAGCTTTGAAGAAGCACGTACAAGTGATAGAATAGTGGCACAGAAAGGTATGTAAGGCTAACCCTTCTTTCATAAGGCATGGTTCTTGGCCAAATGATTCATCTTCTTATGAGTTATGATACTCTCTAATGATCCTAGCTCGAGAAGCTATTAA
>NW_026719098.1:0-12062 GCF_029784015.1 Lycium ferocissimum | reverse complement strand
TAAACGGACGGGGTCAAGTGTATGTGTGTCTTTTTGAAAACCCCGATTTTTTATGCATTATATTACGGAGTATATGATTACCGATTTTCATTTGGTTGAGAAAGACGGAAAGGCATGTTTGTTTTTAGAAAAAAAGAGAAAAAAAATTTCATTACATATTTGTGTTGTAGCTGGGACGGTACGGTTACGAGTATTACGAGATTCGGCGGGTTCGCTCGGCCACTAGGTAAAGAATCGAGGTGCCCGTCGCACCTATCGGATTAAGGGTGTGACAGTATTAGCCTAGTGGCCGGAGAGGCCATTCTCGCCATGAAAAAGGTTGGAAGCCTATTAGGGTTTCAGCTAGGTTTAGGGTTTCGGTAGAGAGAGTTTTTTTTCTCTAAAGAGGTCCGAAGCTATTCAGTCGGTTAATTGGTGTTGGAATTGGTAATTTCATCATAAAATTCCAATTTTGCCCTTAAGTCCCGTTTTCTTAAATTAAAGAGCGGGCATGACCCGAATAGAATATAAAAAAATATGGGTGTTATTCTTCTCGTATTCTTACATATAATCTCTACTTGATTAGAGTTTGATTGTGTGGAGACTCATCGTGAGGGCAAGGAATTAGCTTGTGGTCTTGATTTCTTTATTCGGCGTTCCGGGTAGATCGACTTACCTTTGTGGTGAGACTTCGACTAGCGAAGCGTATATTTGATAATATTGTCGGAGATTTCATGTAAACCTTCGGTATGAAGTTTGGTTTGGATGTTGCCTTAGGGTTTAGTATTGCTTGTGACTTGTTTGATCGGGCTTGTGGCCTGTAGACTCTATAGAACCTCGTTTGGTATGTTGTGTATAAATTGGTGGACTGTCTGTGAATTGGGAGTCAAACGGAAGGACAAATTTACTTGATATTGATACTAGTACTTAGTGTTCGCCTTGTAATTGGTATAGAAATTTTGGGATATTTGGCCCCTTATTGTCATGGAAATTGGATATTCATTATGATTCTTGTGTTGATCATTTGTGATATTAATGCTTGTGTTTGGCATGGCTTGAAACTTAAGATTGTTCACGGTTTATAGTTGTATTGTCCCATATTCATACTCATATTCATGGCATATTGATTATTGAGTCACCCTAGGCTTTGTGAAACGGGATGACAAGTCATTCTAGGCTGTGTGATACGGAATAACCGAGATGGAAATAATGATACTATATTGTTAGGCTATGTGATTGGTACTGATCATAGAAATGCGAAGGAAACATTGATGAATGTGATATTGTGAGACTTAATTATTAGTAAAATTGAGAGTTGTGACTCCTTTGTGGTTTATCTCATTGCCTCGATGATAATATTACTTGTGCACCCTTCGTGGAACGATTGGTTGATATGATTCATTGATATTGTATTTGCATCATATTCATAATTCATACATTATTGCATTGGATACTGAGTCATCTCTGGGCTGTGTGCGGAGTGACCGATATTCTTTTGAGACATATTTGATATTGAGTCATCTTTGGGCTGTGTGCGGAGTAACAGATTTGGAACACTGATGTTATGTGATTTTTGGATATTTAGTCCTCTAAGCTGTGTATGGAGTGACAGTGCTTGAACTTCGCTGGTCCCCCATGGGTTGTCTTTGTCGAGGCATGGAGGTATTTCGCCATCGGAGTACAAGAGTACAGGCATTGCATTGCATTCATACCTCATATTGCATTGCATTCATACCTCATATTGCATTGCTTTATTTTACTTCATGGTTGATTATGACTTGGTTATCGTGTTGGTTATACTTCTTGGCTATTTTTGAGTTAGACTACGGTTGTTAGATCATACTAGTAGACTTGTTTGATTTATGTGAATGGTTGGAACAATTGAGATTAGTTGCTATAACATAAGGTTGGATATGAACGGTGATTACATGGAAAAACATGACTTGTATTCTATCGTTTACTTGTTTTCTTTTACCTTATTGTCATTATATATGTCAACTAGTCTTAGTTGGCCTATGATACCTATCAGTACTGTTGTTTTGTACTGAACTATGCTTGCTACTTTTTTTATAGATGCAGAGTATTAGACAGGTTCACTCCCTTCCCTCGCGGCTGATCGACGAGGCTGCTGTGGAGTCATTCCAGGTTGAGCACGATGATGGCTGCTGCCCGGCTGTTCTTTTCCTTACTTACTTGTCTTACTCTATTTCAAGACAGTTTGTATTTTGAGAATTTTTCATCTTCAGACTTGTAGTATTTAGTTATAGCTCTTATATGACCAGACCAGATTCTGGGCCGTTTATGATTACTTGCGCATTTATTATATATTCGAATGACAAGCTTCGTTGATTATTTTCTTCCACTATATATACTGTGTTTGTAAAGGTTGAACTAAGGGTTCTCCTGCCGAGGAGGGAAAGGTAGGTGCCCGCATGACCTAGGCATGAAATGGATCGTGACATGCATGCACAGTATTTATGCATATCATTAGCTCTCAGAGGCAGTTCAGATGCATAGTAATTATGTACATGATTCACTCCTCGGGACGATTCGGACATACATGTTGCATTCACTTACAATATAGTTTCTTATGTTACTCTCAGGCCTTAAATACTCAGTACTTTGTCCGTACTGACGTCCTTTTATTTGTGGACGCTACGTTCATACCCACAGGTTGACAGGGAGACGGTACAGATTCTTAGGCTGCTATCTCAGCATTGGTGCACGAGCACTCCACTTGTTCCTGAGTTGCAGTTCAGCATAGTATGAGTCTTTTGTGTGTGTGTGTGTGTGTATATATATATATATATATATATATATATATATGGGCATAGTGGGGTCCTGTCCCATCCTTTTTATGTTATGCACTCCATGTAGAGGCTCGTAGACAAATATGCATAGTTAGAGGTTGTATGACCATCTCGGTCCATACTTGTTGTGTCATCATATTTTGATAGCCATGTCGGTTTGTGTACTTGAGATCAGTTTGATGACGAGTATATATATGGCTTTTGGGCTTGTGTCCTTTACAAATTATAACATTTATGAGCTAGCTTTATAGCCCACTCAGATACGACTATAAGATGTACATTTTGAGGTGCTTGGTAGGTTAGCTCCGGGTGCCCATTATGACCCTCGTGTTGGGTCGTGACACTAAGAGGGGAAATAAGTGAGATGGTTTACTCTCAAACTACACACAGAGGACAAGCACAATGGAATGATTGATTTGCACCAGTGAAACCTCACTTCAAAGCAGGGGCAAAGACACTCCACACACATTCAACACCAAACTCCAACATATCCTTATAAATGATCAAGCAAAGAGGGGCACAAGGAAGTATTGCATCAAAAATTCAGACTCATTCTCATATATCAGATACAGATAACACAACCACCTTTGAGGGAAAGGGAATAAGGAGGACCAGAGCATAAAACAATTATTTCTCATTTACACTTAAGTTTATCTTGACACTTCTGAATTAAAACTTGCAACTTATGCAGAGAAGAGATGTATTAGAAGCCCTTTAGAACTGTATACTTCACCTGTTATGTAGTGAGGGAACTCTAATGACACTCATTCATTTCAAAGAGTTTTAGACAAAAAGAAACAACTCGAAAAGGTCTCCACAAACTTGAGAAACCACAAAGAGGAACCCCATTAACTAGGATATACCAAGATAAGGCTGAGTGGATACTCAAAGCCTCTTTCTCAGATCCCTAGTCCCATGACATTACTCGGTATTGTTCCTAGATGGGTTACACTCTCAATACAAGCAGATTGCACAAACTATACTTGTCATCTTTATTCTTTGAACCTAGAAAAACACATTTGCTTTACTATTTTATAAGACATTCTTCATATGTATTTATATATATATATATATATATATATATATATATATATATATATATATATATATATATATATAAAGGTTTCTTGCGGTTTCAGAGCCAAAGGAGTCAAGGGTTTCCTACACTTTCCATTTAAATTCATAGCTTTATTTATGACACTAGGCCAATAACATAATCCTTAATGAATTCACGCTTGAGTAGTAGATTGAGTTTGTGATCATCTTGTAATGCAAGGCAATCACACCGATTCAAAGAAGGAATCAAGTCCTCAGAAATCCAAACTTATATGATCTATATGCTAACAGAGAAAATTAGGTTGGCAGAGCCAACATCCCATACATAATGCATTTATCATTCACAGGGAGAAATGAACACAGTACTTTGCAGCATATGTTCTACGTTATACCATAGCCTTTCTAACATGTGATTCCTTTATAATAGCAACCAACATGCACCCTAGTTGAAATAAACTCATTCCAGCCAAGGAGATGCCATATACTCATTTCAGCTAGCACAAGCTCATAGTTTCCACTAAACTAGTAAGACATTAATCCCATTTTATTTCAAATGTGCATCATACTATTCCAACAGACACACACTAAACAGACTGAATCAGATCAAACCTCTACTTTAAATTGAAAATCTTATCACTTGTGTTTAGACAAGGGTAGCAGGATTCAAGTTATCTTGACACATTTCATGCATATGGAATAACTGGCAGAGACTTACAGTTTTAGCTAAGTCACATAGAGGTAATATCCACAATCATACATACATGTCACACAGTACAATAATAGGAATATACCAACCCTAATGAGATAAGACACATCTCATTTCCCAAAGAGAACTGAATAACAGAACCATTTTCTGGTTTATCTAAAGGCTCAGCTCAAAACATCAAAAGCAACTTCTGATTTCTCCATCTACAACACACATAAAAGTTTAACTATCCTAAGAGGCTCACACAAATGTTTAGTCATGAAGTATCGCTACAAGAGAAGTCAGTTAAACATATAAATGAATAGATGAGGCATGTCTTTGTTATATCCCGTATTTTTGTACATTGGGATATTTTAAGTTAATCGCGATAAGTTAAGGACAAGACTATTTTGGGATACGAGGTAGAGACTTTTAACCTCCGATTTTGTTTTAATACAATGTTGCTTATAAATTTTAATTGGTACGGAAATATTAATGAAGATTAGGGGTTAATTAACCATGATTAGATTATTAAGTGGGGATTAAAAATCTAATTATTCATTAATTGGCCATTAGTGGCCGTGTGGGCCCCACCCATGGCATGGCCAAATTTGATTGGCTCAAGCCGTGAGTGGGGCACGTGTCCAGCCCATGGACATCCTATATATAGTAAGTTGATGACTAAGAGCTTCATTTCATCATCTTCACAATATAGAAAACTTAGAAATGGAAAGAGAAGCTCTCGGCCATGGCTGAATTTTAGCAAGCTTTCAACCTTGATCCAATTGATTTTTCAAGTTGTTCTAACCAGATTGGAAGGGCAAATTGTAACGTGAAAGTAGTCATTAGGGCAGCAAGAACAAGTATTGTTTCAATTCACAAATCCTAGCCAAGTTTAGAAGTCAAGTGTTAAGGTAAGATTTAATCTTCTTTTACATGTGTTAAGGGTGATTTGAACGTATTGTAACTTGTAGATATGGATGAAATTCATGGAATTATGTATGTTGGTGTTGAAGCCGTGTAGGGGCTGTTTTGTGTAGAAGATGGTCAACTAATTTTACCTAGTATTTTGGTTGTTGTTGTTATGGATTTTATGATGAGAATGAAGGTATTTAATGGTTCAAGTTGAAGTTGTAATTGTTTGTGGGCTGTTGTAGAAGTTAATATAGTGTTAGTATAGTTTCTTGCATCTAAATGGATAATGTTGTTAACGTGTGGTTGTTTGGCATGTCCGTAAACGTTCGTGAAGTTATCGGCATCCTTACGTTGCTAGTTAGGGTTGTCTAATGTGTTGTTGTTGTTCATTGAGCTTGGAAGATTAATGGTAATTAAGATTATATGTTGTGTTGTGTGTTGGTTGGGCTGTTGTAAGGTTGTTTAGATAAAAATGTTACGACTATGAATCATTAAGAGTAATTTGAATATGTAGTAGTCGTATGTGGATTGTTATCGAATGTTGTGAATGTGGGCTGTTTTGGAATGTTGTACGGGCTGTCCGGAGCGTTCTCGAGTCTTGTTTTGAATAGTCTCGAATTAGTACTTGAATGTGTGGTTATTGATATTGGCTTGGTTGTTATGTAATTGGTGAAAATAAGGGAAACGTCGTCTATTTATCTAGAAAGGAGTTATTAACGTTAGAATACGTTTTGAATCTCCCCGTAGCTTAACCGTAGTTCTTGACGTCTTAATATAGGTTGAGGTACTATCGGGCAGCGTATACGTATTGTGTTGCGAGTAAATGCTAAAGGTATGTAAAGCCATCCTTTCTTTCTTTTGGCATGTCCTGGACGTAAGTAATGTACGACATGAGCTTTGGGGTAATTCTATTCACTAGTTCCGAGCATGATTTATGATTTTTGTTCAATTCTTGATGCTAGAACTCTTAGAATAGTCGAGCTATTGCCCTCGAGTCTTTTATATGATTGAATAGTAAATAATGCATAAAGGTTCCTACTCTTGAAAGACTCCATAATGACTAATGACCATAACTATCATAAACTGTTTCGCATTAATCTGATACATGTCTATGATCCCTGAGACTTTACTTAATATAGTTCATAATGACATTTAGAGAGAACTTAACATGACTATCGTCTTGATACTCGAGTGCTAGTTAGTTTACTTATCTATTGAATCTCAGATGATGATTTATGTGCATATGGTTACTCACTACTCTGCTCGTGCATACTGTATTACATCTTTCACCGAGTCCCGGGTCGGGTATGTCATCACGCACATTTTACTATATTATCCACCGAGTCCCTCACTAAAGGGCCGGGTACGCTATATGATGATATGATGATATGATGATATAATGATATGATGATACGATGATACGATGATATGATATGGCATCGAGTCCCACGATGGGCCGGGTACGGTATACGTGTACACCACTTAATGCACCGAGTCCCATAATGGGCCGGGTACGGTATATGATAATGATATGCATGATTTCATTCGTAAAATACAGTGATGACTTTGAGTATTATACTTGCCTCCTGGAATCCCTACTTCAGTTATGATCTTTCTTATTGTATTTCATGTTTTATATACTCAGTACATATCTCGTACTGCCCCCCCCCCTTTCTTCGGGGGGCTGCGTTTCATGCCCGCAGGTACAGACGCTCGTTTTGGTGATCTGCCCAGCTTAGGATATCTATTCAGCTATCTTGGAGTGCTCCCTTGTTCCGGAGCCTAGATTTTTGGTACAGATCCCTTGTTGTATATATGTGTTTATCCAGGGGTACGGCGGGGCCCTGTCCCGTCATATGTTACTATTGTCACTCTTAGAGGTCTGTAGACATATGTGTGGGTTGTATATAGTTGTTGTTCAGTTGTGTCTGTATGACTTATGTTTTGGGACGTTCCCTTTCGTAATGGCAGCCTTGTCGGCTTGCGTATATATATATGTTTTGGGATGATGTACGTAGTGGCCGGCCTTGTCGGCTTGCGTATATATAGTTGGGATGTTCCCACACGCTATGACAACCTTGTCAATAAACATGTCTTGTTTATCTGTTGATGGTTGTGACTCCTCGAGACAGGTTGCGTTGATATATATATATATATATATATATATATATATATATATATATATGATGTTTTGAGATGACGTTCTCTTTTTGTAAGTTACATATTATATTTAGACGTGGATCAATTATAGCTAACATGTGTATAGATGAGTGTCCAGCTCGGCCACTAGTCACGGCCTACGGAGCAGGGTCGTGATATGTGCACATTCCAAATGACCAAATTTACCCTTAACTAACACAAACTCTTTGGTTTGAAGTTATTTCTTAACTATCAAATTATACTAACAAGTAATAGCCTTTAATAACTTAGATCTAAACAACACAGAATCTACCCTTATAAAGAAACCTCAACCAACCTTCATTTATTGTCTATTATGACCATAGAGGGTTCCATGATCTTATGGTTCAGGAAACAGGAACCCCAGCAGCATAGGGTGGTCAAGACAAGGTTGAGTAGGTATTCAAAGCCCTTTCCTAAACCCTAACCCCTGAGACATTACTCAATATATCCCCATGGACCAAGTGACAGCCTCCACAAACTCCTTTCATGATTAGAATAGACACACTGATCCATTTTCATACTTCTACTAACTTGCTTTGGTTCAAACTAACATGAAAGGACTGAAAGTAGACCCCTATTGTATTCCTGTTTCTTTAAACTTGAACTCTTATTTGATTAACCCCAGATCCCATCATACAAATAGCCTCTAATACCACTCAGCAAAAACATTTAAACAAGAAAATAGTTATACAATATATGCAAGATGTTGCCATTTGTCTAGACTAGCGATAAGTAATGCATAACAACATACTTATTAAACATAGTTATAACTAGTCATGATCCTATCAGGTTTTACTAATCAATAGTAGGTTTCAAATAGCATATTCCTTACATTTTTACTTACTAATTATGATACAAAAACTAAGCATGTTCAAACTACACTAAAACAGCAACCACTTAACTACATATCTACATTAAAATAATAAACTAAACAGTTTCTACTAACACAAAGCAGCTAAGCTAAATTAAACAACTAACTAACAAATCTAACTAAAAACACACATAAACATAAAAACAATAGGGAATAACAAAGCAAAGAAAGGGTGGAAAATTACCTTTTGTATTGGCATCCTTGGTCGAGAATGGATTTAGGGATCCTCCTTGGTTCTTTCACACCACGAAGCCACTCAATACATAAAATAAAGAAAGTTTTTTGAATTTTAAAACCTAGATTACTACAAAACAAGGATTTTGAGAAAAACCAAAACCCTAAGTGTCTCATAAGCTCAGTCCAAACGTCTTAAGTTGGTTTTCACTGCTTTTGCAAATGTATTTTATGTCTGTAATGAGGAAATGCGGTTCCTTTTATAGAACCCAAAATCCTAGGGTTTCTCAACTCAAAATTGATATGGGGCAAGTAAATTTGTGGGGGAAATCCCTTCAATTCATATCAAACCAATCACAATTGAGTATTTAAAAACTTTTAAGACAAGAATCATTAAGAGAAATGCATAAAACCTGAAATAGAGAGGGGCAACCACACCTCTTTGGGTGTAACTACCCGTTAGATCATTTTTGGTGTTTGTCTTATTTTACCCCTGTTGACTCATCCTCTAGTTTCTTTATTATATATTTGACTTTTCGGGCTGGGTGGTTGTAACGACCCGTTTGGTCGTTTTAGGTATTTTACCTCTTTTACCCTTATTGACCCTTTCTCCAGCTTTATTAGAGTGGTTTTGACTCATGGGGATGGGTAGCGTGATTCAAGAGGTGATCGGAATTGGTTTGAGGTGTTTAGAAGCCCTTAAGTTGAATAAGCCGAAAAATATTGACCAATCGTTAACTTTTGGGTATTTGTGTTCTTTTGTGAGTTTCATTGATTCCATTAGGTCTGGATGGTTTAGTATGACTTTTTAGGTTGTTTAGTTTGATTCCCGAGGCACTCGAGGGTGTTTTGGATACTTTGTTGGAAACTTGACTTTAGCTGTTGGAGGTTGACCGAGTCAAGGTGACCTCTATTTGGGAATTCTGAGGTTGCGGATGAGTTGGTAGTGTGTTTTTACTTGAGTCTGCAAGTTGAGTTTGTGTTGGGGAGGTCTCGGATTGATGTCGGAATTTGGGGTTGGACTTGGTGAAACCAGATTTTTCTGGTTTTCTGGTGTCCCGCTTCAGCGGGGGTAGTACCACCCCTGCGGGTTTTCCCAAGTGGGACTTGACTCATAGGCATGAGAGATGACTCATTTAATAATATCTGCCCCAGCGGATAGGTAACCGTTGAGACGGGAGTGCGAGTGCGAGTCCTCCTCCGCTCCGGTGGAGATTCTTTTGTATCATAAACATTATTCCAATCCCAGTTTTGAACCATTTTCCCTATTCACTCAAAACCATTATCCTAAAGAGTGTGTGGGCAATTTCTGAAGGAGTTGTTGGTGGAATCAATTTAGGATAAGTCTTCTACTTTATCTTAGTAATTAATCTTGTTTATTTAGCATCTATGGTAGTAATGAACTAAAGGGGGAGATGGGTTACGAATATTGATTTAAAACCCTTTTGATCTAATTGGCTATTGTTGATTTAATTACTGATTTCTACTATCTAATCATTAGGTTAATATATTCTAGTCTTGAATCTTCCTCTACTTCAAGAAATCAAATCATGAAACTAAGTTTTCTTTCTAATTTAGGGATTTTGGTTTAATTAGTGAAATTGAAGGACTAATTGTGGTTAGAACTCCATGAAATTAAAGATACTGATTAGACTATGGGTAATGTAATTTCATCGTTAATTTCTAGTTTTTCCCTTGAGACTCTTGAAGGTTATTTTTGGGATTTTGGGTAACCTTCGTACCCGATCCCTTTTTGGATAATTGAATATTTCGTGGTCACTTTCTTACTTAGAATTTGGTAATTGTTAGACTTCGATCGTTGTGAGGAGCTTTGGAAGGGAAAATCTCAGAATGGTTAGTTCGTGGCACCGCCTCTGTATTGAGGTAGGTTATGGCTTACTCTAGTTTGACGTTGATTTGCCACTCGTATATGATTTCGTAGTATTGACTGGGAAATTATGTTAGGTCTTCGAACGTGATGGTGGGAAGTATATATAGTTGGATTGGTATGATTTCTGATTATGTGGGCTTGTCGCTGTTATTTACGCATTATTGACATGTGGTGTATTTGATTACGTGCTTAGAGTTGTGGGGTGTGATAGATTCATTGTAGTGATTAGAACTCGATATTGATCCGTTTTCATGATAGTCTCGATAATTCGTGCAAGGATTGAATTGTCATTATAGTGTTTGTAAATTCCATATCATGTTTATTGGTATTGATTACATGTGATTTCCTCATTCTTACATTTTTACATTCATACATGATGGAATAGTTGTTGAACGGATCCGAAACGGGAAGAAAGAGAAAGATGAAAGTAACATGATTATTGCTATAGTCCGATGTCTGTACCAGATATAGATGCAGAGTCACGGCCCGAGGTCTATTCCGGGGTGGCTAGTACATATGATTATTGCTATAGTCCTAGGTCTGTACCGGATATAGTGGCAGAGTCACGGCCCAAGGTCTGTTCCGGGGTGGTTAGTACATGGAAGCTGCGGGTCTCTGTAGGTCATGACTATTGAGACGTCGAGATTCCATCGGTAGCATGTGTGTACGGAGTGAGTATTGTCCATTGTATTGCATGACATTCATTTAATTGCATTGCATGTATCATTGTCCATCATACATTGGCTCCGGAACCAAAATGACCCAAAAAAAGTCCTTTTGAACCAAAATATCCCAAAAAATATATATTTACCATAGTACCTTTAACGAAGTAATTTCTTTGCATTAAAGGAGTTCCTCCTTTTTTTTTCTTTTGGTTAAACTCCTCTTTCTTTTACATTTCCACACTTTTTACGTACTTTAGCCATAGATTAATCATGCTTCGGGACTCCGAAACTTCAATATCATATATAGAACCCTACTTATTTTTGTGCGTGATTAATAAGGGAGACTCAATACATCAATGTTATATCCTGTATTTTGGTACATTGGGATAATCCGAGTTAGTCATGATAAGTAAGGACAAGATTGTAATTTCTTCCGATTTTGTTAAAAGTGCATAAGTTGCATATTCATCTTTTCATTGGCATGGAGTGTTAAGGGTAAAATTGGAATAAGAAAAATTTGGGGTCAAAAGTGAATTATGGAAAGTTAGGCATTTCATGAAAATTATGGGCTAGAAGTGAAATTTTGGAAACTAAATATTTCATGAAATGGCCATATGTGGCCATGTGTGTGGTGTGGGTCCCTCCCACAAAAATTTGGCCAAATTTGATTAGTTAAATTTATGAGTGGCACATGTGTACACTTTATATTTGTTGGGGTTTTGTATATATATATCTAGATGGTGGATGACAAGCAACAATTATTCATCTTTTCCACCTTAGAAAATTCAAGAAGCATGGAGAAAAAAATGAAGAGCATATTCGGCCAAGAGGAGCA
>NW_026719097.1:0-12131 GCF_029784015.1 Lycium ferocissimum | reverse complement strand
AAAAGAATTATGACATTCTAGTTTGCAATAAGTATGGTAAGAGGCACTCCGGGGAGTGTCGTATGGGTACGGATATATGCTATGGGTGTAGCCACGAGTCCATTTTCAGAGGGACTGTCCATCAGCAAGACAGGGTATCGGATGTAATATGACTCAGTCCACAAATTCAGCAGCTCCTCAGAATTCTTAAGCCCTGTTAGGGCATGGTGCAGCTAAGTCTGGTAATGCAGGCAGAGGTTGAAATCACTTGTATTCTTTAGCAGCTCATTAAGACACAGAAGCACGTGCAGATGTGGTCACAAGTACATTAACAGTTTTCACCTTTGACGTTTACGTCCTTATTGACCCAGGATCCACCTTATTTTATGTAACCCCATTCATTTCAAAGAAATTTGGTATGGAACCATAAATAATGCATGAACCTTTTGAAATGTCCACCCCAGTTGAAGAGTCAGTTATAACCAGACGTATTTATAGGGGTTGCCCAGTTTTAGTTTATCACCGCAAAGACCATAGCCAACTTAGTAGAGTTAGAAATGGCAGACTTTGATATAATCATGGGTATGGCTTGGTTAGCTTCATATTATGCCACAGTAGGTTGTAAAACCAAAATAGTAAGATTTGAGTTTCCTAATGAACCCATCATAGAATGGAAGGGCAATTCAATAGTACCTGGGGTAGGTTTATTTCTATCTTATGGCTAGAAAGATGATTTCTAAGGGGTATATTTATCACTTAGTCTAAGTCGAGATACGAGACCTGCACCCCAACTCTCTAGTCTGTAGCAGTCGTTAATGAGTTTCCAGAAGTCTTCCTAAAAGAACACCCATTGGTTGGTAGTTGGTGAAGTATAATTGCTAGGACCAGATTTGGTCTATCAGGCTATGGAGAAAGTCAAGTTAATTTAAGAGCATTTGAGAACGGCTCAAAGTCGCTAGAAGTCCTACACGGATAGGCAGCATAGAGACCTAGAATTTCAAGTTGATGATTGGGTGTTTTTAAAGGTTTCACCTATGAAAGGTGTGATGAGATTTGGCAAGAAAGGGAAACTTATTCCCTGATATATCGCACCTACGAATCCTATGGGGGTTGGTCAAGTGGCTTATGAGCTTGAGTTGCCACAAGAATTAGCTGATGTACACCCAGTGTTTCATGTATCCATGTTGAGAAAGTATGTGGCAGACCCGTCGTTGGTTGTTCCTACTGACACTATAACGGTTAAGGATGGCCTAACCTATGAGGAGATCCCTGTGGCTATTATTGATCATTAGGTTTGCAAATTGAGAACTAAGGAAATAGCCTTAGTAAAAGTGCTATGGAGAAGTCAGAAAGTCAAAGAGGCTACATGAGAAGCCGAAGAGGACATAAAATCCAGATATCCGCATTTGTTTCAGAAGCAAGCAAAGAACATTCAGGGTAAATACCGTTCGTATCCATGTCATGTCTCTTACATATTCATGCTTCACGTTTCACGATTCACGTTCCACGTTCACGTACTCAAGCCATGTCTAGTTGCACTCTTAACCATGACCCATCATTTGAGAAAAAATTATCCCAAGTGGGAGATGTTGTAACACCTCGTACCTTTAAACTAAGCTACGTTCATGATTTAGGGACTTAGAAAACCAAACGGGGAGTGTTAGAATTAAATTCGCTTCAGTTCAGTGAAATATCAATTTTTATTCCTAATTACACGGACCGTATAAATTTATACGGGCCGTACAAATGCTCGTACTTGGACCCCAAAAAATCTAAGTTTCTGTTTGCCAAGTACGGCTATATTATACAGGCCGTAATAACAATACGGACCGTACATTATTGTACAGGCCGTACTTCCAACCGTATGAATAAATATGGGCCTTACTTTTGGTCCGTATCAAGGTGTGGATTTTATCTCAGCTACTGGAATTTGACAAGTTATGTACGGCCAGTTTATATGAACAGTACATATAAATACGGCTAGTATAAGTGGACTGTATAAGTGCCGACGCTGCAAAAGTATAAATACACGTTTTCAGTTTTTTATTCTATTTTTCGTATTCTCAAGCCCTAGGATGAAGGTTTTCTCGTCCCATAAATCCAAAACACCAAGGTAAGTCTATTCCAAGCCTTTCAAGTAAATTCTAACATATATCCATGAATTCTAAATAGAAATTCATTGTTCCTAATTCTAACATATATCCATGAATTCTAAATAGAAATTCATTGTTCCTAACCTTTGTTTCCCATCTCAAGGTTCAAGCTTTTGGAATCCTTCTTCAAGATACGAGTTCTATTACAAGTTTCGGAGCGATGGTATGTAGAGGTTATATCTATGTGTGGGAACATTGTTGTTCTTCCCCACGCTACGTTCTTCCATGAGAATTTGAAGTTTTACCAAACCTAGGGTTTTTACTCATGTTCATAATAACCCTAAGTGCATGTACCATGATATGCCATGATTGTATTAATAATTTGTTATTGTGGTCTTAAAATTCCATTTTGGTTATTGAGAATCTGTCAGTAATTCATGAAAACCCATACTTTGCATTCCATGGGCTCTTAAATGCAAGATATGGACTATTATGCGTATTTTCATGAAACTCTACATGCTACCACATTTTCATAACGTTATACTATATATATATATATATATATATATATATATATATATATATATATATATCTCCATGTTCATGCTATATTCTACTTACGAATCATGTTTACAAGTCATGTTATGAAAATCATGGGCTTCTAAGCCAACTATAGCTATGTTCATGTTCCTAATTCTAACATATATCCATGAATTCTAAATAGAAATTCATTGTTCCTAACCTTTGTTTCCCATCTCAAGGTTCAAGCTTTTGGAATCCTTCTTCAAGATACGAGTTCTATTACAAGTTTCGGAGCGATGGTATGTAGAGGTTATATCTATGTGTGGGAATATTGTTGTTCTTCCCCACGCTACGTTCTTCCATGAGAATATGAAGTTTTACCAAACCTAGGGTTTTTACTCATGTTCATAATAACCTAAGTGCATGTACCATGATATGCCATGATTGTATTAATAATTTGTTATTGTGGTCTTAAAATTCCATTTTGGTTATTGAGAATCATTTCAAGAATTCATGAAAACCCATACTTTGCATTCCATGGGCTCTTAAATGCAAGATATGGACTATTATGCGTATTTTCATGAAACTCTACATGCTACCACATTTTCATAACGTTATACAATATATATATATCTCCATGTTCATGCTATATTCTACTTACGAATCATGTTTACAAGTCATGTTATGAAAATCATGGGCTTCTAAGCCAACTATATCTATGTTCATGTTTTGGGAGTAGTAAAGATTACCGAGAAGGCTCAGACAACCCGACACTCTATTTGTCAGCATATGACAAGGATCGCTCTGCCCAGTTAGGCCGATACCTTCATGTTTACCCATTGCGGGTTATTGGATCCATTCATGCCATGTTCATCTCTTGTACCACGGCAAGGTACGAAATGGCTTAGTTGATTAGGCAGAGATCAGACTGTCACACCCTTAATCCGATAGGGTGTGATGGGCACCCGACCCTTACCTAGGGCAAGCGAACCCGCTGACCTTCGTAGTACTCGTAATCAGACTGGGCCATTAATCATAGCATAAGTACATAATAGAGCTTTTTCAGAAAACAAATATGCTTTCCACCTTCTTTATATCCAACAGTATCTGAAATCGCACGAATCATAATATAACATATAACAACACATCGGCTTGTGGAGCCGCTTACAGACCGACATACTATACACATGACACTGTCTGCAAAGTCTCTAACTAGAACAACTGTCATAACATAGTTCTCTGACTCGGCTGCACTCTGGAGAAAATGGAGCCCGCCAATCCTGCTGGAACAGCTTCTACTAAAATCTTCAGCGCATCTGGGTGTACCTGCGCGGCATGAAACGCAGCGTCCACAAGAAGGGACGTCAGTACGAGCAATGTACTGAGTATGTAAAGCATGAAAACAGCATAAGGGGAACATGAGATATAAATAGCAATAAAATGAGTTCATAGGACATGTAATAAGATAAGAAAGCAACCTGTACATATAAATGCCCTTTTGGGCGGATGCCGTGCATGCTTGTCTTTCTTTTGAAAACATTTCTTTTTATGTACGTATAAAATAGAACATATCATCATGTCATAGCGCCGAAACACGTCGGCCACCCACATATGTCCCGCGTCCGGCATCCCGCGTCCGGGATGGAGTTTACGCCACCACCGTGGCAATGCGTCTATAGCGCAACATGTCTCCCTTTCCCCATATCCCCCATATACATATACATATATCATATACATATATCATATAAGCAGCATGCATGAGAGCCCAAAGAAAGTCATGTATCTATCGGAGTGACGTAAGGTCGGTAACCTCCGATCATATTATGGAATAATCATGGTCGCTTTGTCTCACCTTGAAGGAACGATTATTATAAGGTGAGACTGTCAATGAAGAATAACTTCACGCGGAAACATAAAATAGGATCATAAGGCATCAATTCATATACTTTGGAATCTTTAAAAATAGTCATCATTCGTGAATAAAATTGAGAAATCAAGAAATAGCTCCACATTCTCATATCGTCATTGAAATCATAGACTTGGAACCTTTAAACATGGAATCATCATCATCATATTCATCGTAGGAAACTATTCTCATTTTTGACATCATCGTGTCATTGTAAAACATATCCATCGTTGTTGTCATGGAAGCTTACGGAGTCATAAACCTCCGATTTGGAAAGATACAGACATTTCAAGATTCTTTCAAGAATAGGTCGTTAGAACCAACAAGGAAAGTCGCGGGGCCCCACGGATGAGCATCAACCCGATCCGGGCTCGCCTATGAAAGTTAAAGATTATTACTCGTTATAGAGACTTCTACGAACGGTTCATAGCAATCCGAGACCGTATGTGAAAGTTACGGTCGTTCGTAGTTTCGGACTCGTTTAAGAACAAAATTCTTTTGAAAGCAAAACTTTTAAAACAATAAAGTTATGGAAGCATTTATGAAATCGTAATCTAAGAATCATGCCTTTGAAAGAAAGGGACGAGCCTTAACATACCTTAGCCGCTTCCTACGCTAATTCGAGCTTATGTCTTGGCTTCTCACGATCTACAATAATGTCATTAGGTGTCAACCATTAGCCATAAGCACTTAAGCATCCAATACCAAAGTAACACTTTGTCTACAGAAATTTCGGCAGCATTTCCCCTATAACTTCAACATCCCCGAGAATTTAACTCGGCCAAATCAACAACAACCAAACCAACAATCATAATAACAAGATTTAAGAACATTCCGAACAATCCACAAAATATTCAAGACAATCCCAACACTATGCCATGGAACCCGAAACCACCCATTTCCATAGGGACAACAACCATACATTTCTTTCTTCCGAATTCACACATTACATCACCAATTCCATACGTTAGCAACAATATTTTCATCAAGACAAGAAGCCATATTAAAATCACATTGGCTCCCCAAAACAGCCCACACGATATTACAACTTCAACATAAGTCATTAAACATTCATTTTACATCATGAAATTCACAACCACGACAAGCAAAATACTAAATGGAATTTGTTCATATTTTCCACACAAAACAACCACCATTCGGCCACTACACCAATCACACACAACTTCACGCATTTCATCCATTTCAACACATTACAACATGCTCAAAACGTCCATAACAATATCAACCAAACACTAAATGAAAATTGTCCATCACTCCTACATGGCATCATATACTCACGGCCAAGCCTCAATATGCAACTTCCATGCTTTTCATTCATTTCTACATATTACAACATATACAAATCACCTATGAAAACATATAAACAAGATTGAACCTCACCTTTTTCCATCCACCTTTGCCATTCGGCTAGGACATATTTTGCAAGGAGGAGCGTTTTTCTTGCTTCAACAATCATTCCACGTTAACGAGGACCTCAACTTAGTAGGAAAACATGAAGAAAATATTTTTCCATGATCAAAAATGGAGGCGATTCGGCCGCCATGTAGCCGAACTCCCTCTCTCTCTTTTCTTTTCTTTTTCTTGATTTCTCTAGAACTCAAAATGATGAAGTGTGGTCTTTCTTGACCATCACTTATATATATATATATATATATATATATATATATATATATATACATATATACACATGGCCGGCCATGCCCCTCCTTTTTCTCCAATTTTTTTTCTAGATTTTTCTTTTTCTTTCCCTCCAAGTTTCTTGAATTTTCTAAATAATAAAAGATGAATTTCCATACTTACTTAGTCATCTTCTAATCACATGTGTTATGTATCCATGTGGGCCATAGTCCACTCCAACTTGGATGGCCACAAGACTTCTTCCACAAGTCATAAATAATAATTTCCAAATTCCAAGTTTACCCTTAATACCTCATACCAATAAAATGAATACGCAACTTATGCATTCTAGAAAAAAATATAACCTTGTCCTTAACTTTCCGCCATTAACTCGGAATATTCAAATGTACGAGACGCGAGGTGTAACATCCTTCCTCTTTTTAGAACATTCGTCCTCGAATGTTCAACTAGTCTCGTAAGGTCTTCCAAGGATCTTGGGGGGTTTCCCTTATCACCACGGCATGCAATCTCTTCTATCGATTACGTTCCTTCTTCATTTTCTCTTCAGCCTCTCGAGTCGCCTCCTCCCTGTCGTTGTTTCGTCACACGATCTCGGACCCTTATAATTATACCACAAGTACCTAGGACTTTGCATCTCATTGACCATACCTCCAACCGATCCCAATGTACGAATTACGGTGTAATACCTCTTTCCTCCTTGGGAATGCTATCCCCCCTTAGGTTCGATTATCGCTTTTAGTCCTATCTTAAAACATACGCGCCTCTTCTCGTTCTTACTTGATTCCTTCATTGCTTGCAATCCACCTTTTCAGCTTCCTTTCCTTCCTGTACTTGACCGGAATTTAACTAACATTTTACTCTTATCCGAATCTTGTCTTCATTACTAACAAGTTGTGATGACATTAGCGAACACCTCTATAGCTAGCATCTCGGCCCTTCATCTAGTATGGCACCACTATCCTTCCAGTTAGCTCTTTAAGTCATCCGGTACTGTCCTCTTGTCATACCCCTCTCTTTTTTTTTTCATACACGCCCACTTTCTAGCGCCATGCCATTCAAAATTTCTACTAAAACTTCTTGTACTACCTTAACTACCGTCTTGACTTTTATCCGCTTATTGCTAGTTTCCCAGTCTTTCTAACTTTTTCCAGTAAGGGGGGTCTCATTCATAGCCTAGGCATCCATATCCAACACATTATCGTGCCAATTGTTTCTATCTCGCCTTTGCATTTCTCTCACCCGCTTCCCCCCTTTAGGGTGTACTTATACCATTTTCCGTTTATATTTTGCCCCATGTCCTTATTTTCAATCTCGCTTCTCCAATAATAAATACCCCAAGTTTTCGGAGTATTATCTTTACCCAACCTATATTTCCCCTCATCATTTCTCCCATTTGTACCTATCTCTTCTTCGTACACGAGAAATCTTATGCCCTCTAATCTCGTATCATTCGTGATACATTACTTCTACACAATCCTTCTCCCATTTTCAAAATGTATTCCGTTCATCCACGTTCGCCTTTTATGGTTTCTGCCCACTCCATAGACTCTAATCTTCCTTAGGTTAATCTAACTTCTCATTTTCCTCTTACGGTCTGAATTTGTGAGACTTTTCGTAAACTTCCTTCACCCATCACGGAATTGCTCTCACGCGCACGCTTAACTCCGGAACTTTGATGGAATGTGACGCTTTAACGCTTTCCTGACTGCGTCTACCTCACTGCACGACCTTCTACACATAATATTGAGTAAATCGAAATCTTAACATATTCCCAAAACGCCCCCACGGCACATACCGGGCAACCGCCTTATTAATATATTCATATCCGTCATAATTCTTCTTCTTTTCTTTCATACTTTTCTCCAATTTATTGGCTCTGCCTTAATACATATTACTCTATTCAAACCTACCAGTCTCTCTAGACCATCTCTTAATATCGCTAGTCCATTCCAAATTCCTTATTACCATATCCCCATCGACCTCCTCCTTACTATTCTTCCGCAATTTAACTTATTCTTCCTACCGTAAAATCCCATCGTTACTATTCGTATGACCTTTTCCAAACATATTCCAATCTTACATCTTACTCTCGTATTATTTCCAAAAATTTTAAGCGATTTCTCCGTATTCATTACTATCCAAACACGCACGCAGAAATACCAATAGCCTCGTGGCCATCATCATATATACACATCATATCATATCGTATCGTATCATAGCCACACAGGCTCTCAATATTCATAAGGGTCCGAAAATAATGGGCTTACCTCATAGGCCCAACATGACCACACGTGTTACCCTTTTCTTGTTTACTTTTTTTCAAACTTTTCAACTTTACCTCTCAATCGTACGTCAACACCGTGCTCATATGCCTTTCGTAAACTTACTTGCTTTATGGCTTCCCATATCGTTAATCGTCTTCCTTGTCAATGCCATTCTCCTCGCTGCAATCACAAGTTTATAAAGAAATCTCATTTCCTATGACTTGGCTCTATGGCACGATCTAAGGAGGAACGAAAAGTAACCACCCTAAATGCCCCGTAGCCTCCTGTTTATAAATGTGGCCGGCTTCACACCATAAACGGGTCCTCCCATTACACGACTTTGCACAACCCTTAGGACGAACTACTCGGCAATTTGTCACACCCTTAATCCGAACACCGACCCTTACCTAGGGCGTGCCCCGCCGACCTTCGTAGTACTCGTAATCGACGCCTAATCATAGCATAAGTACATAATAGAGCTTTTTCAGAAAACAAATATGCTTTCCACCTTCTTTATATCCAACAGTATCTGAAATCGCACGAATTATAACATATAACAACACATTTATAGCCGCTTTACACGTACCGACATACTATACACTTACTTTCAATCTCTAACATAGAACAACCGGCATAACATTTTCTCGACTCGATAGATAGCCCGCCAATCTCCCAAGTTTTCTACTAAAATCTTCAGCCGCTTTACCGCGCAAAACGACGTCCACAAGAGGACGTTCCTGTCGAGTATGTAAAGCATGAAAACGCATAAGGAGAACATGAGATATAAATAGCAATAAAATGAGTTCATAGGGCATGTAATAAGATAAGAAAGCAACTCGTACATATGAATGCCCTTTTGGGCGGATGACGTACATGCTTGTCTTTCTTTTGAAAACATTTCTTTTTATGTACTATAAAATAGAACATATCATCATGTCATAGCGCAAACACGTCGGCTCTCCCACAATGTCCTTCTCCCGCGTCCGGATGGAGTTTCAACCAGTGTGCAATGCGTCTATAGCGCAACATGTCTCATTTCCCCATATCCCCTATACATATACATATGTCATATACATATATCATATAAGCCATGAGAGCCCAAAGAAAGTCATGTATCTATCGGAGTGACGTAAGGTCGGTAACCTCCGATCATTTATGGAATAATCATGGTCGCTTTGTCTCACCTTGAAGGAACGATTATTATAAGGTGAAGACTTTTCAAGAATAACTTCACGAGGAAACATAAAATAGGATCATAAGGCATCAATTCATATACTTTGGAATCTTTAAAAAATAGTCATCATTCGTGAATAAAATTGAGAAATCAAGAAATAGCTCCACATTCTCATATCGTCATTGAAATCATAGACTTGGAACCTTTAAACATGGAATCATCATCATCATATTCATCGTAGGAAACTATTCTCATTTTTGACATCATCGTGTCATTGTAAAACATATCCATCGTTGTTATCATGGAAGCTTCTAGCATAAACCTCCGATTTGGAAAGATACGGAATTTCAAGATTCTTAAGAATAGGTCATTAGAACCAACAAGGAAAGTCGCCCCCACGGACGAATCACATCCCCCGCCTATGAAAGTTAAAGATTATTACTCGTTATAGAGACTTCTACGAACGTTTCATAGCAATCCGAGACCATATGTGAAAGTTACGGTCGTTCGTAGTTTTCGGACTTTTAGGAACAAAATTCTTTTGAAAGCAAAACTTTTGAAACAATAAAGTTATGGAAGCATTTATGAAATCGTAATCTAAGAATCATGCCTTTGAAAGAAAGGGACGAGCCTTAACATACTATTCCGCTAATTCGAGCTATGTCTCCTCTCTAGACCATCTGTCATTGTGAACCATTAGCTAGTCATCCAATACCAAAGTAACACTTTGTCTATTAAATGTCCATATCCCCTATAACTTCAACATCCCGAATTTAACTACTAAATCAACAACAACCAAACCAACAATCATAATAACAAGATTAAGAACATTCTTCCACAAAATATTCAAGACAATCCCAACACTATGCCATGGAACAAACCCCCATCATTACAATTCCATACATTTCTTTCTTCCGAATTCACACATTACATCACCAATTCCATACGTTAGCAACAATATTTTCATCAAGACAAGAAGCCATATTAAAATCACATTGGCTCCCCAAAACAACCCACACGTATATTACAACTTCAACATAAGTCATTAAACATTCATTTTACCTCATGAAATTCACAACCACGACAAGCAAAATACTAAATGGAATTTGTTCATCTTTTCCACACAAAACAGCCACCATTCATTCACTACACCAATCACACACAACTTCATGCATTTCATACACATTACAACATGCTCAAAACGTCCATAACAATATCAACCAAACACTAAATGAAAATTGTCCATCACTCCTACATGGCATCATATACTCACGGCCAAGCCTCAATATGCAACTTCCATGCTTTTCATTCATTTCTACATATTACAACATATACAAATCACCTATGAAAACATATAAACAAGATTGAACCTCACCTTTTTCCATCCACCTTTGCCATTCGGCTAGGACATATTTTGCAAGGAGGAGCGTTTTTCTTGCTTCAACAATTATTCCACGTTAACGAGGACCCTCAACTTAGTAGGAAAACATGAAGAAAATATTTTTCCATGATCAAAAATGGGAGGGCAGATTCGGCCAGCCATGTAGCCGAACCCCCTCTCTCTCTTTTCCTTTCCTTTTTCTTGATTTCTCTAGAACTCAAAATGATGAAGTGTGGTCTTTCTTGACCATCACTTATATATATATATATATATATATATATATATATATATATATATATATATATATATATATATATATATATATATATATATATGGGCACATGGCCAAGCACATGGCCGGCCATGCCCCTCCTTTTTCTCCAATTTTTTTCTAGATTTTTCTTTTTTCTTTCCCTCCAAGTTTTTGAATTTTCTAAATAATAAAAGATGAATTTCCATACTTACTTAGTCATCTTCTAATCACATGTGTTATGTATCCATGTGGGCCATAGTCCACTCCAACTTGGATGGCCACAAGACTTCTTCCACAAGTCATAAATAATAATTTCTAAATTCCAAGTTTACCCTTAATACCTCATACCAATAAAATGAATATGCAACTTATGCATTCTAGAAAAAATTATAACCTTGTCCTTAACTTCCCGCCATTAACTCAGAATATTCAAATGTACAGAATGCGAGGTGTAACACAGACGCCAAATGCTCACATGATGGTTACATGTCGGTTATACTAAGGCTCGCCCACTTAAAATGTTTAACTCATTTTATATATATATATATATATATATATATATTCATGTCAGATGATGCTCATGTTCATGTTAGAACTACAGTTTCAGTTCCAGTTTCAGTTCTATTATTTCATGTCCTATTCTTGTTCATTCAGTTGCTTTACATACCAGTACAATTCAAATGTACTGACGTCCCCTTTTAATGCCCCGGGGCCTACATTTCACGATGCAAGTATTGATTCACACGACGATAGATCCTCATTAGGGTATTTCTCGATTAGCTGAGCCCCCTTTATTCGGGGGTTTTTTCTTTACTTACTTTTTGTCGTTTTGGGGAAATAGAACGGAGACCTTGTCTCGGAAAAAAATTTTGAATAGTTTGTGAGGTTTGTAACTTTTGT
>NW_026719096.1:0-11681 GCF_029784015.1 Lycium ferocissimum | reverse complement strand
GTTCGTACTAACGTCCTTTCTTCGGACGTGTTAAGTGTTCGTGCCCCGTAGGCAGGGAGAACCGCGCTCGATCCCTAGGAGCCAGTAGCTGATTTGTGAGCACTCCATCATCCGGAGCGCTTCATCGATTATTCTTTTGGTACATATACGGCGTATATTCATATTTGGGCACGACGGGTCTGTCCCGTCCATATGTCTAGCATTCCATTGTAGGCTCGTAGATACGCATGAGTGGGTGATGTGGTCCCATGGTTCCATGTATATGTATATATATTATTATTTTGATAGGCAGGGGCTTATGTTTGTAAAAGGTAATGTATTTCCAAACATGTCGGTTTTATATGATCACGAGCATATGGTATGAATGATGAGTATAAGCGATAATACGAGCGGTGTTTGGTGGTTAGCCCCGGATACCCGTCGCGGCCCGTAGTTCGGGTCGTGACATTTTTCATGTTAATAATTGGATCAAAGATAGAATAATTTCATAGTTGATGTGAAAAAAAGGATTGCACAGAATGTACAAATACAATTATAGTCCTCTTGCTCCCTCCCTCCTCTTAAGGCTAGCTTTCCAAATTTTGGTGCCAAAGAGCAAGGATGAACTGGCACCACTGTCTTCCTTTTCTTCAAAAATGGCTGCTTTAGATTTCATTGTAACTGTGATTGGATAAATGTTTCTTCTATCAAATAATAAATAATAAGGCAAGAATGAAATTAAGAATCGAAGGTATTCTACCTGGCCGTTAAAATTTATCAAATAGGTTTTATGGGAAAAGTTTGCTTCGTATCCGCAAACATATCATATAGGTTTTATGAGACCTAATGGAGGTAAAGATTGGCGGGGATGAGTTTCATGAAAATCCATCAACATGCATTTTGTGAAAGTTAAATACGCCAAGGCTAGAAAAGACATAGCTCATTCCTAAAAATCTTGCCGTGAACTTTGAAAAAGGTATTGATTCTGCTGATGATGGTGCTAGAAGATTAAGAAGGTCTAGCTTGTCAGAAACTTCAAACAATTAGTTCATTTACTACCGATAAGAGAAGCTAATTGATTAATACCAACATAATGCGTAGGTAGAAAGTTATAAATAAATATCCTAGCGAAATTCAAATGAAGTAAAAACTTTGTGACTCCTCATCAGCTTCAAGCTTAAATAATTCAGATAAATTTCTTAACATCCATTTCTTTAAGAAAAGCTTACATGTTCTACTACAACTCATAAATTGGAGAACTCAAATAAGGTAATAGTTGTTGGTAGTAAAAATACCAATAGCAGTTTAAAGATGCTTCACTTTAAAATCGTGCCACATTGCCTAATTTGACAAACGGACTTTTATCTTTTAATTTTTATTCAGTCTTAAGAATCTAACTATCAGAACTACCATCACTCTTAAGGACTTAAGCATTCCGTTTTGAAATTTGAAGTAAAGAAAAAACTTTAAACCATCAATGAATCAAGCCAACGTATTTGCTAAGTCAAATAGAGAAGTATAACCTTACTTATTCTTGGTAATCACAATTTTAAGCCATCCATTGACTTAAAAAATCCAGTAACAAAGTGAACAACGCTTATAGGTAGAATCTACAAAATTGTAAGGAAAAAGGACAGTCAGACGCTATATTATTTGCTCATTCAAATTGTTAAGATCACAGTTACTATTGTCACACCCCGATCTTACTAGGGTGTGATGGGCACCCGACCCCGTAACCGGAGCCGAGCGAACCCACTGACTCTTGCTACGTACTAAATTTTTTTGAAATCTCTACGTCAAGAATACATAACAAGGTTGCTGACATATTCCTCTGTTGCTTTAGAATCAAATAAAATATGTAATTATCTGAACTTGTATCGTAGTACAAAATGACCCGAAACCCACGACTACGTAAAGTCTCAACCGTAATCGGTGACTCGGCACGTGTTTTCGACTCGGCCACACCCGGTGCCAAATGGAGCTTGCCAACTTTGCTGGAACATCTTCTATATTAACTTCGATTCGTCTGGGTGTACCTGCGTGGCATGAACGCAGCCCCCAGAGAAGAGGGGTCAGTACGAGCAATGTACTGAGTATGTAAGACGTGAACAGTAACAGCATAGTAGAAACTGTAGAGCATATCATGTATAAAACTATAACCTGTGCAGGGTAATACTGTATGAAAACATAGACAGTGTCATAGGATAAAGGAGTAACCTGTACCTGTGAGTGCCACTCAGGGCGGAGGCCATACATGCTTAGCCTTTTTTTCTTTTTCTGAACACGGTGTTTTTTTTTTTTGTACATAGAAAACAGATACTTTTCGAAAAACGGTATTTTTTTCTCACAGTTACAGACGCCGATTTCATCGGCTCTCCCACCCCCCTCCCCAACAGTGTCCCAAGTATATCATATTATATATAAATATATATCACAGAACAGACGCCGCGTACGGCTCTCCCATAAATCCCGCGTCCGGGATGATAAGCCAGCTGAATCAGGTGGACACAGTTGCCCTCCCCATATATACAGTGCACACGAAATACATTCATCAATATCGGTATTATATACATTATTATATAAACGACATGCATGGGAGCCCAAGGAAAGTCATGTGTCTATCGGAGTGACGTAAGGCTCGGTAACCTCCGATTACATTATGGATTGATCGGGATCGTTTTGTCTCACCTTGAAGGAACGAGTATTTTAAGGCGAGACTATCAATGAAAAGCAACATCATGAACAACGTAGAATAGGTTTACAAGACAAGTATTTCGTGTACTGGGAATCTTAGGAAAACAGTCACCATACTTTTTCTCACCTCTAGCATCATCATTATCATCATAGAATCATAATCGTTGTCTTAGTCTTTAAGGCTTTCAATATTGTAAAACTTGGTTTTTGAAGAAAAACGAATATTTTGGAAAACATTTGTAAACTTTTAGGAAGAAAAATCACGCTTTGGGATCAAGAGTTTAATTAAAATAGTTATTGTTTTGTAGTCGGAATGATGATCAAAAACCTTCATTGACTATAGTACGGAAATAAACTTAATGAAACAATAAGAGGGAGTCCGGGAATAGTGGGCCCGCCTCGGTCGAATGAGGCGGCGTACACAACTTACGTGTAATACGTTCCGTGGTATTACTTAGGGGAGTCTTAGGGTAATCGAGTCTTATTCTTGCAAGTTCTAGGGGGTTTAGACCTTCCTTTCACTATTCGTGAACTTTGGGTTCAATTCTACTGAGTGAATAGTAGAAAATTTCAACCACAGATTTCTAGAGTTAAGAAAGTCCCCGAGGCGCGAAATCAAGCCTACACGTCTAAGACATGCCAAAGAAAGGAAATAAAGTCTTACATACCTTTTTCCACTTCTTACGCTCCTCCAAATTCAAGCTCCAAGTTCGCCAGAATCTACATATTGGTCACATTTACCAAATGTTAACTCGAGCATCTAAGGGTGAATTCTCAAAATAACACTTGCCTACCAAAATTTCGCAAAGATTTCCCCTGTAAATGCGCCATCCCCGAGATTCTATCTCGGCCCATTTCAACAACAACAACCCGAGAATGGAACTCGGCCACAACAACAACAACAATGCCAACAATTTTACTAGCAACATTCAACTCATATTCAATTCAATTCATATGACTTCCAAAATGATTCAATCAACATACTACTTTACCCAACACCTTCCAATTCAATAAGAACATTCAACAATACATTTATTTCTTTCAAACTCATAAACTATATCAACAATTCCATAAGTTTCCAACATCATTTTCATCAACTCAAGTGACTATATTAAAATTGCATTATGCTCCAAATCAGCCCACAACAATTATAATTTCCATTGGAGTCATCAACCTTCATTTTCATCACATAATCTACAACAATCAATGACCAAAATACCACATAAAATGAGTTCATTATATTTCACCCCAAACAAAATTTCCACACGGCCTAGCCCTTAACATGCAAAATTTCCATGAAGTCCATTCATTTCTACATACCAAACATGCACAAACCATCTATAATACATACTCCAAACATGCTAAATAAATTAGTTTGTCACTTCTATATCATGCTACATATACACGGCCATACCACACAACACCACAATCTCATGAAATTTATACCTTTCTACACATCACAACATGCATAAACACCTATAGAACATGCAAGAAAGATTGAACCTTACCTTGTTCCTTCACTTCCTTTTCTCGGCTAGGACTTGTCCTTTGCAAAACGATTAGTTTTCTTCTTCCAACAACCACTCCACATGATAGGGAACCTTCCATTTAGTAGAAAAACAAGAAGAGAAAAATTTTTGATCCATGTTTTCCAAGGGCTGAGTTCAGCCAAAATTCTGGCCGACTCCCCTTTCTCTCTTTTTTTGTCTTTCTTTCTTTCTCTTCTACTTTCTTCAATTAAAGATGACTACACACAAGTATATATATATACTTATTTCTCATGCACATGACCCTCACATGGCTGGTCAAGACTCTTTTTTTTTTTCCAAATTTTTCTAGATTTTTCTTTGTCTTTCCCTCCAAGTTTCTTCATATTTCTAGAATTTTTCTTTTCTTTTTTTCCTTGAATTTTCCAAGTAGAAAAGATGACTAACTAAATTGGCTTGGTCATCTTTGTCCATAATTAAATTGGGCTTAGTCATCCCTTGGTCCATACATGTATATTTAGCCCACAAATATATAGTATACACTTGTGCCATTTCATGGAATTATTAGCCTCCTAGTTTTCCTTATTCCAAATTTGCCCTTATCGCTCCACTCCAATAATACTTACTAGCAACTCGCACCCTAAAACAAAGTCGGAAACTAGCCTTGCCCTTAACTTTCCGCCCTTACCTCGGAATATTCGAATGTACAAAAATGCGAGGTGTAACAACTATACAACAGATAGATAGAGGAAGAACGTAAACTCTCCAGGATGCATATGGAAATTAATTTATCAAGTTAAACGATTGAAATAAATGTGAAAACATAGCACTTAGATGCTAAAAGCTAGCTAACTAAATTGTGCCATGCCCTAATTTTCTTCAAATTTACCAATTTTATTCCTTTAATTCATTGTTGTTGTCAGTATTTTCCTGAACTCTCTCTTCACTGTTCTTTGGCTTCTTTTCCATTGTCTTCATTGAGCTATTGGTGTCGCTCGTCCGATTATCTGGTGGGTTCTTTTGCTTGCTTCCTTTCTTCTTCTTCTTTTTGTTTGTTTGCTTAGCTTTCTGGTGGTGGGTTTGCTTAGCAAGATTGAAACACTTGGATAATTCAAAAAATCAGAACCCACAAAAAGTACCGTAAGATAAAAGATGAAGATATAAAGTATGAAGAGAACCCAACAATATCATGTAGGCAGAAGTTTCTGGTGAAAGGGAAGAAGGAAAGAGAGACACAAATCATGGAAATGATGAAGTTTACGAAAAAGGGCACGGATTTTATCAAATGTGGTCTCTCAATTTTAATTTTATTGCCATAGAAGGAGGACGAAATTACATTTTTGCCCTTGGTCGAAACCAAGGCTCTTCTATAATATAGAAAAGTATTTAGGAAAGTCACACAAATACAACTTTTTGAAATGGTAATTAAAAAGATTACAACTACTTTCTAAAAATTACATAAATACAACTTATTCAAAATTTTAACTTTTTAATTACAAAAATACAACTTTTTACATTCCTAAACTATCAGTAATACTTAATTTTAGGAGTTACTACCATTAATGGATATCCACTGTTTACTTTCTCTCTCCCACCCCACCCCCCCAAAAAAAAATATTATGGAAAAGGCATGAGAGAGAATGTAATTTTTCAAATAAAAAAAACAAGATCAACTTCAAATCCCATATTTCCTCCTCTTTATTCTTCTTTTTTTATTTTCACTTGGTGACAGATGCAATTATTTTTTGTGATTAAAAGAAATTATTTGAATATATTAATATTAAGAAAAGTACATGAAAAGTTATGGTATATGGTATAAGAAAAGTGCATGAAAATATACCAAAAAAATATATGGTATATTCAAATTGACAAATTTAACTGAAAAGATGATAACAAAATATTTGTGGATATAATAGTGGAAATTAGTATATTTAAGTTTGTATATTATATATAGTATATAGTATAATGATACCTTTTGTATATATAGTATATACTATTACAATATACCTAATATATGAATATATTACTATATGTGCCAACCAATTGTACTCTATAATAACATCAATAGTAAACAATATATATATATATATATATATATATATATATATATATATATATATATATATATATACACACACTTGTTCAAAAGATTATATATAATATATAACAAATACAATAATATACTTGTTCATGAATTGACTTTTTTTTTTTTTTTTTTTTGGTTAAAATTGATGAATTAGCTTGCTAGTAGATTGTACTGGAGCTTTTTTAGGTAAGCAATTATTGTGTTTTTATATGCACTTAATTATGTTATCACTAATATAGGGTATCTCCTTATTTTTAGCTTTTGATTCATAACAATAATCTCCTTGTTTTTATCTTTAAGTTGCATAATTTGTAATATCTAAATTAGTTGTATATTATATAATTAACTCTTACATATCTTGTATTTATGAAAGTTCCCTAAAGTATTTTGGGTATAATTGAATTCAAACCAGATTTTTCAGAATGGCACAAGTATGAAAAATAAACTTTTCAAACTTGTGAACTTAAGGTTGTTTCTTTTAAAACTTTTTTGGGCCAGAAGCCCAAACCTTAAGGTATAAAAACAAGAGGAAATACATTTGGACCCAGGTTTGAAACGAGATGGCTTTGGTAATAGAATATAGTTGATTATACGAGTTTCAATGGACTAAAAACTGTAATAACAAAACTCTTTTTCCTATACCTACATTACTGTTATAAAGGAGATATACTCCATTTATTTTTCTATATAAGTAATAAAAACTTATAAGAACTAAACTCATATCATTAGGACCAAATTAGTAGCAACTTTACTTGGCAGAAATCCCGAGTGTGTTTTGGTCCGAAAATGAAGTGAGTTGAACCCTTACACGCATTTTAAACCAAACCCCTTTCTCAAAAGTAATATTTTGCCCAAAAATATAATTGATGATAAGCATGACAATTTTTTGCAAGAAAGGAATATTCTTAAGCAAATAAACACAATGATCACACATTGAAGCTCGTAGGTCAACCGTATTCTATGGATCCTTAATACTAGGGTGTTTAAAACCTTCCCTAGGAGATCACCAGAACCTTTACCTCGAACTCTGGTTTAAAAGGTTTTGTCTTGTTGTGATAAACCCTTTTACTCGGTTTTCCTAATTTCCATTATAAAATTAGGTGGCGGTTCTAAAAATACGAAATCCAATTAGAGGACCAACAACCTCTTAGTAGCTTTTATGCACCCGCGTAAAAATGAACCGTAACAGATGACGACTCCGATGGGGATTTTCTAGGTTCTAACCATAAGGGTTTCAATATAATGTGATATTAATTGTGAATATTTGCGTATTTATTTACTTTCTTGCAAAATATAAATTGTCATGCATTCATATCATAAATTCCGCTACTCCTAGCAAAAAGCATGGTTTTAAGGGGACACGCGGGCTCGCGGTCTATCCTTCACTAAAAAAAATCTGAAACACCCCTTCTTTGGAACACGTTGAACGCGGAGTTGGTGTACAGTCACCCAACAACCGACAACGGTTCACCCCGAGTAGTCCTCTCGGGTCTAAGGTTACTCCGAAAAACCTGCTCTTGCATATTCCTAGGTTAGAGCTAAGCAAAATCCAAAGATAAACTAGAAGGATTTGAATATTTGAGACGTATCTAAACCCGATAGGGAGACCACCTCGTTTCAAGTACGGTCTATGACCCGAAAAACACCTCATCTCATTTATGTGCTAAATAGAAACATGTAATGTGCCTATGTGCTAAACCGTTTCCTATCGGGGGGGTTGTTAACCGTGCTTCATTTTTGTAGATGACGATTGATTTGTAGTTTGATATGGTTATTGATACACCAGACTTGCTACATATGTCACACCCCAACCTTGGTAACGCATGACTGGCACTCGGCACCCTACGGGAATCGAGAGAACCAAACTGTAACTCACGTTTTCTGTATCTCGAAAGGCAACATAAGACCAAGATACTATAAGCCATAGGGGTACAAGCACAAAAGATAACATACTTACGTCTTCAAGCTAATCTCGAGTCCTGTGCCGGTAAGGCTATCCATAATAATGATACAACATAGTATAAGTCGAGATGATTATAAGATGTCTACCTGTGCATATCCGTTCACGAGCCTCTACAGAATACATGACATAAAGTGGCGGGCTGAACAGGCCCGCCATACCCATGCAAACGCATATGCAGCCATGCCGACTCACAGGCAACTCGGAGCAAGTGGAGTGCCACGACTCGCCCGCCGAGCCGGTATCCTTACCGAAAGATCCGTCAAGTCGTATCTCAAGACCTCGCGGCATGAAACACAGTGCCCCCAAAGAAAGGGACGCGCACGAGCAATGTACTGAGTATGTAAGGCGGAAAGTGAAACAAAATAGCTATATACTAAAGATGAGAAGAATAAGAATTAACCTGGCATTTTTGAGCTACCGATGGAAATCTAGCATATATATACATACCTCTTCATCTTCTTGTAATCTTTACTAGGTCTATATACCCTACCATAGTCCTGGTTACCTTATAATCAAACGTTATCTGAACATGTGTTGCGGCGTGCAACCCGATCCATATACTCTTGCATGCTTAACCATATCTATGTACAGTATTGTGCCTCTATCTTACTAATCATCCTATACTAACTGCCCAACTGATCATTGAGCCCCTAATCCTTGCAACACCTGCTAAACATGAACTTAACCCCTTATTACTATAAGATAAACTTGTCTAATCTCATTTAACCTTGATAACTCCTTTGTCCATGACTAGAACCACTAAGACAAGATGAATCTCAATGTACCAAACTACAAGGTGTAACATCCTTTCTCCCTTAGAAACATTCGTCCTAGAATATTAGACTCTTAGGGATTCTACAATAATTTCGGCAGAGCTTCCCCTATAACTATACTACTAACATCCTGTCACAACAACCCAAAATATATAACGCCTCACAGGGCCACAACAATGATAACAATAATGGCACATAGATACATGGAAAACCAGATGGACTGACTCTAGATCTGAAGGTAGATCTAACTCATATGCCACCTGGCCCACTCTGCGAACAATCCTATAAGGCCCAATATACCGACGACTAAGCTTACCCTTCATACCAAATCTCATGACGCATTTCATAGGTGACACCTTCAAGAATACCTAGTCATCAACTTGGAATTCTAAGTCTCGGGCTTGCGATTGTCTGCATAAGACTTCTATCGACTTTGAGCTGTCAATAATCGGTCCTGAATAAGCTTGACCTTCTCCACGGCCTATCGGATCAATTCTGGCCCTACTAACTTAGTCTCCCCTACTTCAAACCATCCAATTAGTGATCTACACTTTTGCCCGTATAAAGCCTCATACGGGACCATCTAGATACTGGAATGATAATTATTGTTATAAGCGAACTCAACAAGTGGAAAGTGATCATCCCAGCTACGTCCAAAGTCTAACACACATGCCCATAGCATATCCTTGAGAGTCTGAATGGTATGCTCAGCTTGTCCATTAGTCTGGAGGTGAAATGTTGTGCTAAGACTCACCTGAGTTTCCAAACTCTTTTGAAAAGACTCCCAAAAGTTACCGTCAGAACGCGCACCCTCGTCGTAGATAATGGATACTGGAACACCATGGAGTCGTACTATCTCCTTGATATAAAGCTTTGCATAATCTTCAGTCGAGTATGTAGTCCTGACAAGCAGAAAATGAGTTGCTTTCGTAAGTCTATCCACAATTACCCATATGGAATCATACTTATGCTGAGAATGAGGCAAGCCTGTAATGAAATCCATATTAATTATTTCCCATTTCCAAGTCGGAATTTCAATAGCTTGCAATAATCCACCGGGCTTCTGATGCTCAATCTTTACCTACTGACAGTTAGGACATTGAGCTATGAACTGTGCTATGTCTTTCTTTATTCCGTCCCACCAATAAATTGACTTAATATCATGGTACATCTTTGTCGCTCCCGGATGAATAGAATAACGGGAACAATGGGCTTCCCCCAAAATCTGGCGACGTAACCCTGCAACATCAGGAACACATAGTCTACCTCGGTACCTGAGAACTCCATCTGCAGAAGTCTCAAATGGAGACTCTTTATTTTGAAGAGATGTATTTCTACAATGAACTAACATGGGATCCTCATACTGGCGCTCTTTCACTTTAACTACTAAAGACGAGACAGTTAAATCTTGAATAGTAACTGCCGCATCGCCAGAGTCCAATAATCGAACTTCTAGGCTAGCTAACTGGTGAAGCTCACGAGCTAGCTCCCTTTTCTCTGGTTGAACATCACATAAACTACCCATGGATTTGCGCCTAAGAGCATCAGCTACTACATTCGCCTTTCCAGGATGATATAAGATACTAACATCGTAATCTTTTAATAACTCTAACCATCGTCTCTGCCGTAAGTTCAACTCCTTCTGCTTGAAAATATACTAGACACTCTTATGGTCAGTATAAATATCCACATGAACACCATACAAGTAATGCCTCCACATCTTCAATGCATGAATCATCGCAGCCAACTCTAGATCATAGGTAGGGTAGTTTTTCTCGTGTTTTCGCAACTGCCTTGAAGCATAAGCAATAACTTTACCATGCTGCACCAACACACAACCTAGCCCAATGCCTGAGGCATCACAATAAATAACATAGCCCTCCGATCTTTCTGGAAGTGTCAGAACTGGGGCCGAAGTCAATCTGTTCTTCAATTCCTGAAATCTGTGCTCACAAGCATTCCTCCATTGAAATTTAGTTGATTTCTGATTCAACTTCGTCAGTGGTGCAGAAATAGCAAAAAAACCTTCTGCAAATCTTTTGTAATAACCTGCCAAGCCAGAAAACTACTAACTTCAGTAGGTGTTATAGGTCTCGGCCAAGTCTTTACAGCTTCAATCATCTGGGCATCTACCCGAATACCATCAGCTGAAATAATGTGCCCTAGAAAAGTCACAAAATTTAACCAGAACTCACGTTTAGAGAACTCGCATATAACTCCCGGGCCTGAAGAACTCTAAGGACTACACGTAAATGATCTGCATGCTCTGTCTCGGATCAAGAATATACTAGGATGTCATCGATAAACACAATCACAAAAAAACCTAAGAAAGGCCTGAATACACTGTTCATTAAATCCATAAATACCGCTGGTGCATTAGTCAATCCGAACGACATTACCCGAAACTCGAAATGACTATATCTGGTTCTGACGGCTATCTTCGGAATGCCCTTCTCTCTAACTCTCACCTGGTGGTACCCTGATCTCAAATCTATCTTTAAGAACCATTTGGCACCCTGCAATTGATCAAATAAATCATCAATCCTTGGGAGTGGATACTTGTTCTTTATTGTCACCTTATTCAACTGTCTGTAATCGATGCACATCCATAACGAACTATCTTTCTTTCTTACAAACAACACATGTATTCTACATGTTGGACAAGCTAGGCTCGATAAAACCCTTTCAAGCAAGTCTTT
>NW_026719095.1:0-11737 GCF_029784015.1 Lycium ferocissimum | reverse complement strand
TCAAAATTTCTTTTGGGACCGTTATAGGTGGGGTTGGTACGCGGTCATCGAACAACCCTAACGGTTCAGCCCCATCGTCCGCTCAGGTTCCCGGTCTTTCGTGAAAAACCACTCTAGTAAAAACTAGGATAGAGCTAAGACAAATCCCTACTGAACTAGCGCATTTATACTTAGACGGGCCTTGGGTATCTTAGACCTACCTAAGGCCCATTAAGAGTGACTACCCTGTATTCGGACGGTCTATGACTCGAAAAACTCCGCATCTCATTTATATGCAATGTGGAAACATGTTTATGCCTATGTGAGAAACCATTGATCCTACGGGGACAGGGGAATCTTAACCGTGTTCTATTTTGTAGATGGAACGAAGGATCCGTTTTGACATCGTTACTGAGGCTCCAGAGTTGCTGAGGGCCTGGTATTCATGGTTGGGTGATACTCACTAGAGAACGATCAATTTCACTTTAGGACACTTGCCCTCCATTATGACAATGAATGGTCGCCCGGAGCTGATAGACGTATTGGCAGGGTATTAGGATGATAAAGAAATGCTGTTCTATTTCGGTGATATTGAAATGACTCCTACCCTAGAAGAGATCAGGGATGCCATAGATAACAATGGAACCTATCTAAAGAGGCGACACAAGCTAGATCACAATATGTTATTTTCGCATAGGCCCACCGTCAGCCAATTCATAAGGTTTCTTGCTCTGACTGAAGCGCCCTGGGCGCAAGGGCCCACTATAGCCTTCAAAAATCTATACTGAAGATTCAGAGACGTCACCGGGTACACTTTATATCAAAGAGAATTCAAGATCCGAGAAGAGTTGGAGACCACTGGACCTTTAGCTTTCACCATAGCCTTGTTAGGCACTATGGTTTTTCCACAGGATGGGTCATTAGCCATAGACACCAGGGTGATATACCTGGCCCATGAAATCTGTTATATCCCGTATTTTGTACGTTGAAATATTTTAAGTTAGTTGCGACAAGTTAAGGACCAGGCTATTTTTCGATTTGGTGTAATGTATAAGTTGTTTATGAATTTTATTGGTATGGAATATTAAGGGAAATTAGGGGCTAGAAGTTAAAATAAAAATTTCATGAAAAGGCCAAAGTGGCCGGGTGTTAAGGTGGGACCCACATGTTGGGATTTTATAATGGACATATGAAGAGATATATGAGTAGTACATGTGAAGTTGAGCAAGTCCTAAGAAGGAAGGACCCATAAGCTAAAAATGAGTGTAAGCCCTCCAAAGGGACGATTTAAGAAAACGTCTTCGGGTGATACGACTTCGAGGGGGGCCAAAGCGGTATTATGAGTTTAGAATTTGGGAAAACTCCCAGAATGAAAGTTGTAGATAATTGAAATAGATTTCCAACCATAGGTCGTGGGTTCACAGAGACATCGGGATAAGGAGATATGGACGTTTTAAGCCGAAAGGTCGAGGCGAACAGCGGATTCGGCCCAACCCGATTCCAACTCGGGTCGGCCCAATACCCATGCCATTTAAGTGAAATTTTCAGCTTTCTCCTTCATTTTTCAGACCAAAACATCCAGATTTTCAGAGATGGAGAGAGAGAGAGAGAGGTAGAGAGAGAGAAACCAAATTTTGACCACAATCTAAGCCCCGAATCGCGAAGCTCATGAAGAGAAAAGTGTTGTACGTTACGTTGCCTTCAATTTGGGCTAAAAATCAGCCAAGAAGAAGAGGGTGAAGTCTTGCTGCATACTTAAGGTAAGACTAAGGTCCCTTTTTCATTGTTAACAAGTTTAATTAGAGTTTTAACGGATTAGAACGGAGAAAATAGCGTTATAAACTAGTTTGTTATTTTGTTGAGATTTATGGATTAACGGGCTGTTTTATGTGGGTTGAATGGTTGGAATTAGCTGTGTTATGGATGTTTTGAATGTGTTGTAATGTGTAAAAATGGATGGAAATCATGATATGTTGCGTGTTGAAGTTGTAGCGTGTAGTGGGCTATTTTGTAGAATATGATGAACTAATTTTATTTAGTGTTTTGGTTGTTGTTGTTGTGGATTATATGATGATAATGAAAGCTTAATGATGTAAGTTGAAGTGGAAAACGTATATGGGATGTTTTAGAAGCTAATGTGAATTTAATGTAGTTTCTTGAATTGATGAAAATGATGTTGTTAACATGCGGATTATTGATGTAGTTTATGAATTTGGAAGAAAGAAATGTGTTGTTGTTGTCCCTATGGGAATTGGAAGGTTTCGGTGGCTTTGCACATTGGTTGGGCCGTTTGAATATTGTGTGGATTGTTTGAAATGTTCTTGAATTTTGTTTGAATGGTTTCGGATTGGTATTTGAATGTATGAGCATTGGAGTTGGCTTAATTGTATGTGGTGATTTGAATGTAAATGAAATGACGTCGAAGTATATAGAAAAGAGTTACTAATGTTAGAATGAGTTTTGAATCATTTGTTGATGTTGCTAGCTTGGTTGTTGGCATTATTGTTGATGAATTTGGCCGAGTTGAATTCTCGGGGTTGTTAATTCTGACGGAGAGATCTTTGTCCAAATTTCTATAAATAAAGTGCTAGCCTAGAATTGGATTCCTAAGTGCGTATGACTAATGTTTGGCATCTAATGGTGTTATTGTAGCTTTTGGAGAAGCCAAGACGTAAGCTTGGATTAATCTAGGAAGCGGACGAGGTATGTGAAGCTTACCCTTTCCTTCTTGTGGCATGTCTTAGTCGTAAGTAGATTGTGATACGAGTCTCGGGGTGACTCCATTCTTAAGGTCCGAGCTTGTGTGGGATTTTTATTCATTCCTTTATGTTGGCACTCTTAATGCAGTCGAACCATGATCCTTGTGTTTTTACATGACTTGGTTTCAAGGATTTTGTAAAGGTTTTTATTCCAAAAAGGTTTCGTAACTACGAACAATCGTAACTTTCACGGCGAGCTCGGATCGCTTCGAAACGTTCGCGGGAGATTCTACAATGGATAAGGTCTCTAACTTTCATAAATGGACCCGGATCGGTTCGATACTCGTCCGTGGGCCCCGAGACTCTCCCTTGTATAATACTAGCGACTTTTCAAAGGATTTAGTGTGATTAACGTCTTAACCTTCGAACGCCGATTACTTACTTCTCTATCGAGTTTGAAATGACGATTATGCCCCTAATTTTCATAAGTTATCTCACATGGTTTAATACGTGTCTACGAGTCCTAAAGTTCTATTTGATATGTTCCCGAACAACATTCGGAAGAAACTTGATTTGACTATCGCCTTGGTTTTAAATGATAATTCACTTTGATTATTTTATGAGTTTTTGGAAAAATGTTTTAAACTGCATATAGTCTCCCACGACTCTGCTCGTGCATATGGTTGCTATATCCTTCGCCGAGTCCCGGGCCGATTATGTTTCGTGCGCACTATGATATATTCCGAAGTATGATGTGTCCGGTACGCCGCGTCCCCTTTGGCCGGGTACCGTGTATATTTGGCGTTATGGGGTGTTACGGCGTTATGATGTGATATGATATGTCCAGTGTCGGAGATATGAAATCTTCTGGAGTATGATGTGGCGTGGCGCCAACGACAGGCGGGCGACCACCGTTCTAAGAGCCCTATGCATGACTTGTATTTTTATGAGTAAGCATTTTGATATTTTGAATATTGCATTTACTTTCTGTACTTCTGGTTTGACTATGATCCTGTTTACTATATTTCATGCTTTGCATACTCAGTACATATTAAATGCGACCCCTTTCTTCGGGCCGCGTTTCATGCCGCGCGAGGTACGGATATTTATTTGGATGATCCACCGGCTTAGGATTCTGTTCGGTGACTTGGAGCGCTCCCTTGTTCGAGCCTATACTTTGATCCGGCCTTCGTTATTGTATATATATGCATATGTTTGTTCACGGGTACGGCGGGGCCCCGTCCCGTCATATGTTTGTTATGACTCTTAGAGGTCAGTAGACATATATGTGTGGGTTATGGGTATTCACCGGTTGTTCGGTCGTGTACGTGTGATTTGTGATTTGGACGTCCCCCATATTATGATAGCCTTATCGGCTTATATGTGATATTATCTGTTGATTGCGATAGCGATATGTATATTTGTACATTTGTGACGACTTCGGGGTGATGTTCCACTTTTACGTATATATATGTTATTTGTATCTTGCGTAAGCTATTCGTATGCTACTTCGATTAACGGGTGTGTACGGGTGCCCAACTCAGGCACTAGTCGCGGCCTACGGGGTTGGGTCGTGACACAATCTTCCACGGCATAACCAAAGATCAAGAGACGAGGTATTTTGACCTAGCACCCATCATATTAGCCGACATCTTCTAAGGTCTAGACAAGTGTCGAAATCGTTTTCGATACTTCCAGGGATGCAATATGTTGCTGCAATGGTGGATCATCAAAAACCTTAACATGGCCAAAGAAGTTCAAGGTTGGAGTCGAAAGAACCGGGTCTATCGCCTCATGAATTACTGTCCAAATCTCGGGCTCACATCCAAAAATGCTTGGGTTGAATTCTTCACCGACTTGACTGAAGATCGGATCCATTGGATGTTTCCTGATTTTATATCCGAGACTGTGGTGGTCCGAGGCAAGAATTGCCCATTTGTGCCATTGGCTGGGGTTCCAAGGATCTGTCCTTATTATTCGTCCAGGGTTTTATGACAATTCGGTAGGAGTCAAGTTGTTATATCCCGCATTTTGTACGTTGGAATATTTTAAGTTGGTTACGACAAGTTATGGACAAGACTTTTAATTTTCGATTTTGTTGATTTTGTTTTAATGCACAAGTTGCATATTCATCTTTTCATTGGTATGGAGTGTTAAGGGTAAATTTGGAATAAGGAAAATTTGGGGTTAAAAGTGAATTATGGGAAGTTAAGCATTTCATGAAAATTAAGGGCTAGGAGTGAAATAAATATTTCATGAAAATGGCCAAAAGGGGCCATGTGGCCGTGCATGTGGGATGTGGGCCATAGCCCACATGTGTTAATTATATATGGTGAGATAAGATGACAATTTAATCATCTTCATCATTTTATACACCTAGAAAATTCAAGAAGAATGGAGAAAGAGAGAGAGAGCCCATTCGGCCATGCCTTGGCCGAAATTGGGTCCAAAAATTTGATCAAGAAAAATTCTTTTCTCCTAGCTTTCCTACTAATTGAAAGGCCCTCGTTAACATGGAGTAGTTGTTGGAACAAGAAAACCGTTCGTTGTTGCAATTCATCAACTCTAGCCGAGGGAGAAGTAAGTGGAAGGTAAGATTTAATTCTCTTTACATGTCTTATAGGTGGTTGTGCATGGTTTGTGTATGTTGTGGAGTGTGGAAACAAATGAAATTCATGAAATTGTGGTGTTGCTGTGATAGCCGTGCATGTGTGGTGTTGTGGCCGTATGTATGTGGTATTGTGTAGGAATGAAGGACTACTTTTATTTGGTGTAATTTGGTTGTTGTGTTGTGGATTATGTGATGCAAATGAAAGTTAAATGGTTCAAATTGAGGTTATAGCCGTTTGTGGTTTGTTATAGAGGCTAACGGAATTTTAATATAGTTTCGCGTATTTGTAAGAATAATGTTGTCAATGTGTGAATTGTTGGTATAGTTTGTGAATTTTGAAGGAAGAAATGTGTTATGTGGTTCCTATGGAAGTTGGAGGGTTTCGGGTGGCTTGGTACATTGGATGGGTTGTTTTGAACAATGTGCGGATTGTTTGGAATGTTCTTGAATCTTGATTAAATGATCTCGGATTAGTACTTGAACTTGCGAGCGTTGATGTTAGCTTGAAAGTATGTAGTTGAATTGAATGTAATTGAATGTCGTCGAATTATGTAGAAAGGAGTTGTTAATGTTAGAATGCGTTTGAAATTACTTATTGATGTTGTTGGAATGGTTGTTGATATGGTTGTTGATGATATTGGCCGAGTTGAATTCTCGGGGTTGAATTTATAGGGGAAATGCTGCCCAAATTTCTGTAAATAAAATGATGGCGTGGAATTGAATTCTTCAATGCTTATGACTAATGTTTGATGCCTAATGGCGTTGTTGTAGATTTTGAGAAGCCGAGACTTAAGTTCAGATTAGCTAGGAAGCGAACAAGGTATGTAAAGCTTATCTTTTCTTTCTTTTGGCATGTCGTAGACGTAAGTAAGGTATGACGTGATATGTGCCTTGGGGGAAATTCCATTCTTAAGTTCCGAGCATGTTTATGATTCTTATTTGTTTCCTTGATGTTGACATTCTTCATAGGGTCGGACTATGGTCCTTAAAACTTATGTACGATTGAATTTCAAATGTTGCACAAAAGTTTTGTTCTTAAAAAGGGTCTATGTCTAAAAATGTCCGTAACTTTCATAGACGGAACCGGATGGCCTTCATGTGCTCGCAAATGATTTTGTAATGTATAAGGCCCGTAATTTTCATAGGCGGGCCCGGATTGATTTGATATACGGTTATGATCCCTATGGTCCTTTGATATGCTTACGTTGTTGGATATGTTTCCGAGTGACGTCCGAAAAACATTTGATATGATGATTTGTCTACTTACCTGTTGAGTCTAAAATGATGATTTATGTGTATATGGTTACTTACTACTCTGCTCGTGCGTGGTCGTACATCTTTCACTGAGTCCCGAGCCAGGACATGTTTTCGTGTGCAGCTCTACTATATTATTCACCGAGTCCCTCGATAGAGGGCCGGGACACGCTATGTTTATGATGATATGATGATGACATGACTTTATTTACCGAGTCCCTCATTAGAGGGCCGGGACACGCTATCCACCGAGTCCCTCATTAGAGGGCCGGGACACGCTATCCACCGAGTCCCTCAGTAGAGGGCCGGGACACGCTATATGTATATATATGATGGTGACATGATTTTACTTACCGAGTCCCTCACTAGAGGGCCGGGACACGCTATGTATATGATGATTATTTACTCATGTCTCTAAGTCCCATGATAAATCGGATATGATATGGATATGCACGAATTATGTTTCAAAGGTAAGTTTTGTGATTTCTGGTTTCTGTACTACTTTTCTGTACTCCGTACTTCAGTATGGTCCTGTTTACTGTGTTTCATGCTTTACATACTCAGTACATATTCCGTACTGACCCCCTTTCTTCGGGGGCTGCGTTTCATGCCACGCAAGTACACCCAGATGAGTAGAAGATGTTAGTAGAAGATGTTCCAGCTGGATTGGCGAGCTCCATTTCCTCCACGGTGCCGCCGAGTCAGAGTGCTTTTGTCATGGTATCTGGAGTTATGTTAGAGACTTTGCAGACAATGTCGTGTATATAAGATGTCGGTTTTGTAAGCGGCTATGTAAGCCGATGTATTATTATGCGTTATGTGACAAGTTTCATATGTTAGAGATTTTATTTGATTTGAGCAAAATGAAAAGCATGTTTGTTCTCTGGAAAACTTTCATTGTGTACTTATGTCATGTTTTGCGGGCCCAGTATGGTTATGAGTATCACGAGAGTCGGCGGGCTCGCTCGGCCCAAGTAAGGGTCGGGTGCCCATCATGCCCTATCGAAAATTAGGGTGTGACACAAGTGATACCTCAGGTAGGAAACTATGATCGGTTCATCATTGAGCACACCGAACACAAAATCAAGCACGCTGGGGTGATCCTCAGGGAATGGAATGGCCATGTAAGTTGGGGCCCAAATACTCTAGCTCCAGACAGGCTCGAAGCAGGGTGTGCCCAGAGTATCACACTTGGTTATAGGGACACTTGGCTCTCATACCTACACCAGAGTCCGCACCTCCCCAGGAGGCCCAAGAAGAGAAACGTATGAAAGAATGCTTGAAAGGTACAAACGAGCATTTGGCCAGGATCTTGGAAGAAACAGACTCGGTGATTGTTAGAATATTGCTATATCAGGCACACCTTCGTATCTAGACCACCCTTCAAAGGGTCAAGAAGGGTAGGACGAGCTAAGCCTCGACATCAGCTGCCGGAGGACCTCCTTGATTACTGATTTTCCTTTTTTATAAGCCCCATGTCGGCTTTGTCATCACTTTCGTAATCCCTTTGGGAAAGATATTACTCATTAATTATGATGACCTTTTTAGGGCAATGGTTCGCCTTCACAAATGGCACCTACATGTTTCAAACGACTAACAAATCCTTGACTCAAAAGGCCTTAGGGACACGAGTAGTATAAATGCCTATAAATTACGTGCTTATTTGCTACGTGCTTCGCATGCTTACCTGCTATATGCATGATCATATATTAAGCTTGAGTACAATTGGTTCGATAATCTAAACTACATACCCAAAAGAAAACCATGAGGCTTAAAACTTACCCGAACTTATATCCACTAAAGGTTGACATACGATGACAAACCAAGGAGGGCAGGAAGCGTGGACCCTAGGGGAGACAACTGAGATGCTGCGAGGCAAGGTGCTGTAGATGGAAAAACACCTCCAGGAAATAGGGATGAAGATTGAGGAGGCAGACGGATTACTGGGCATCGTTAGGAAACCGCCGGAAGGCACACCCCAAGAACAATACTATGAAAATGTCCCTAAAGAGGTGAGGGAATTGGTGCTAAACTATATACCACTAGAGAGAAGGCCTGTAACACCAAGAAAAGGAACCCCAGAGGGAATTGACAAGGAACAAGGAGCCGGTTCGGATCCGTGGGTGCTGGCATCAGACCCACCGGAAGGAACGAAGCCCCAAGAAAGGGATCCTGAACCCATAGAAGAAGAACAACCAGAGGAAGAAGAAGAGCCAGAAGAAGAAGAATAAGAGCCGGAGAAGGAAGAGGATGAGCCTTAGGACATGGAAGAAATAGAGCCTGTCGACATAGGGGCCGAAGGAGGGGAGAACCCATTTGAGATGTTCCCCAAATTTCAAGGGAATAACGCAGATGACGAATATGGTTATTCTGCACCCAGCAGGAGGGAACAAATTTCTATGCACCTTTACCCATGTTGATGCCTGCTGTCTCTACTATGGCTTCAGAGAGCTTTGGAAGGGCGAATATCCCTACACCAGCTCTGTGGAGCATAGCTTTCAGAGCCCGATCTTCCCCATTCAGAGTGCCTCAGTTACCCGTCACTTGTAAAGAATTATTCAGGAAGATGATGGCCACTGGGATGAATTGCACCACTGGGGTTAGATTATCGGTCCCTGACTTGGTATAAGCTTACAAAAGATGCCCGTTCCACCTCAATCAGGTGGGCCACACCTTGAATGAATATTTGGCATTAAGAAGGAGGATTGTTAGTTTAATTGATGACAAAGTCATCGAAACTTTATGGGGGTCGCATACCTTGCTGGTCCATGACCCCATCATCCCAGGAGAGGGAGTTACCCCCGAGACCCAAGTGTGGCGGTACGATTTTACAGTTTTTGAGGAGTCATACACATCGAACTAGGTAGGGCCTGATTTCCCCTGGCGGGATACGTAGGCAGTCTACGTAAGACTTGGTCCCTTCTTGGTTTGAATTATAATTCCCCTGCTTGCTTAATTTTTATGACAAGTCAAAAAGGCTCGCCATGGTAAGTCAACCGCGAGACCACCAAACGAAGATCCACCCAAATATAAAAGCCCGTAATATCCAAGACTTTAGAACATCGGATCGAGAGTACTCAAGCTTTAATATATGACTTTGTGCGCTACTTGCACTTTAAATACCCATATGTGATATTTTGCCTTCATATTTTGTGTCCAGAAACTTTCTTTACCGTTGAGTTATTCTTATCTTATAGAAAGGGGCCAATTAGTGTGACATCGAAAGCTGGCATACTTCACGAGATCCAAGGCCGCGTTAGCATCCCTCCCCGACAAAGGAAAGGACAAAATGACTGGTACCCCCGAAGAGACAAGAAATGAGCTCGCTCTCCGCAATGGAGACACCCAGGACTCGCAAGAGGCAGCATCCCAGGAGGATGTGATTGCAACGTTGTTAACTACTGTCGCTACTCTCCAGGAAAAGGTAGCCAGAAGGGAGGCAACCGATGCAGAAAAGAATGCCTCCACTGAAGGAAGGAGGCGCCCTCATCCTTTTCTTTCGTTAAGATCTCCAGTGCCTGATCACTTTCCCGTCTACCAACCAGGAACCATACCTATTACACCTCAGAATTTCATAGCATTGTGTCATACTTAGACTGATGTCAGCTTAAGGTGAACATGGAGTTCTTATGACATTAAGAAGGGTATTTGGTAGTTTTAAAGTGTATGCGATAAGATTTTGAAGCTGTATGAATCGGAGAAAGAAAGTTCATCGAAGGAAAGTGAGGTATAAGTCATGTTTGGGGAAAAGGTTTCATAAGTATCGAGTTAAAGATTATTTAGTAAGGTCTTGTGAATGAGTTATAAGGATGTTTAGATTGTTAATGAAGTGTTAAACCAGTGCTAAGAAGGTTCCATAAGGATTGAAGATCAAACAAATCGATGAGATCAAGTTTGGGAGAAAAGTCGGTTATACGACCATTTGTATGGTTCGTATAACTTTATACGGTCCATATAATGGTCCGTATAGCAGTTTCAAAATGGACCAGTCTTTGATGGACTTATACGGTCACTTATACGGACCGTATAAAATTATGTGGATCGTATAAGTGTCCGTATAAAACCATGTCGAGTCAGATTTTTGCAAGTATATATATTAGACCCAAGTTCTTATTTTTCATTTTTCTCATTTCCTTCACCCTTCCTGAGAGCTCTAGAATATTCTATACACCCTACTAACATAAATCCAAGGCAAATCAAAGATCAAACGTTATTAATCCAAGGAAATCAAGTGCAAGGATGCTTTCTAGGGTTACTAGAGGCCAAGAAGCCCTTTGGAATTGAAGTTGGGGTTTTCTCACATGGAGTATTTTCATCCAAGGACCATTCCTATGTGATCAAAGGTGAGTTTCACATTTAATCCATGTTAATAAGAGTATTTGGTTGTAGAATAACTTGAATAAAGGAAAGGAGTAGAATATGAAGCTCAAAGGTGCAATTAATGGTATCCTTGAATAGTGAGTTGACATGAATCATAGTTCTTGATGTGCCATGAGTATGATCTTGTGATGAATGATATAAAGAATGTCGAAGAAGCATTATATGTGAACGAATATGGTGGTACGCTATAGTTATGGTCATGAATGACATTGAAAGGCATTTTAAGAATCGAATAATGTTTAACTTGAAGAAGTTTATTGATTATGATATCTTGGGTGTTGTTAATGATATTTGGGAGTTGTTGATTATATGGAGAAAGTTGTAGGAACAAAGGAAATGCTTCCCAATTTTCGTTAGCCTTTTTGTCGCCTTAGTCCAGATTTAAGCATGTTCTCAATGAGCTAATTTTGTACGGATTCTCTTGAATGTAGAATCGCGAGATTGGAAGGAGAACTCTTAGTCATTAAGAAGACATAAAGATATGTGAGGCAGTCCCCTTTCTTTCAAAGGCATGACTCTTATATTGTGATTTCTTCTCTATATTTCCATGATCTTCTTACACTCTAAAAAGAGGAAAGTTAATGATTTTTAAGAGCTTAACTTATGAAATAGAGATGAGATATGTTCCATGATAATGATGATGATAATGATGCTATGATGAATTCGATATTCTTATTTTTATGATTTCATGAATGTTGCTTCTTGTTGTTAGTCTCACCTCATGTTTTTAGTTCCTTCAAGGTGAGACATGATGATCATGATTGTTCCATAACATAATCGGAGGTTTCCGACCTTACATCACTCCGATAGATTA
>NW_026719094.1:0-11021 GCF_029784015.1 Lycium ferocissimum | reverse complement strand
CGTTTGGGGTTTTTTTTAGGTTATCCGTCACCCTTTGGGTTCCTTTTGTCCGAGCCCGTATTTTGAATAAAATTCCTCCCCGCATATGAGGTTTTTTTGGGGGACAGGGGGCCCGTCCTCCTAGATTATGTTATGTTTTTTTCTCAAGGCCGTGAAGGGGGGGGTTCGTATATGTTTCGGGGGAGTTGCGTATTTTTAGAGTTATTTATGTTTTGGACGCCTTTCCCGCCCGTGCGGCATGCCCATTGTCCTTGCAAATTATTTTTTCCCCGCCATTTTAAATTTTTAAGGGGAGAAAATACATGTCCAACCCGGCACGGTCGCCCCACGGGGGTCGGACACCGTATGCCACGAGGAAGCCCGGGGGGCTGGACTATTATGTCGGGGCCAGTCCGGGGGCCCGGATAGACGATGTGGACCGGATGCCCAAAGGGGGCCCATCATTTTATTCCGGACCGCATGTCCGGCGGGGGGTAGACGTTTTAACCGCCCCCCCCGAAGGGGATTACTAGTATTATTATCATTGTTATTACTATTGTTATTACTATTTTGTTATTATTTTTAGGGGGGCCTCCAAGGGACTATTTTATTTAAATATTTAATTCATGTGGGGTAACCAAACTTGCTTTCCGATTTTCCAATACGCCGAAGCACATTTCGCTTTCCCCTCGACCGCCCCCCCTTTCGGGGTCCCCTGCCACGAAGAAACCCCCGCCAGAAAAGATTTTTCAGGAGCGTCCAGGGGGGATTGGCGAGCTCCATCTCGCCGGGTCGCTGTGCAGTACTTATGTCGAGTATCCGATATCCTAGATTTTCAAAGGTCCCGGGATACGGGGAAAGGGCGGATGATTTGTAAATGTTAAAAAAAGTATGCATTTTCGTATAATGATTACCGTTTGAAAAGTTTCATGTTTCTTAAAAATTTTTGAAATGACATGTTTTAGTAACGGAACGTTTGGGGTTTGCTCAACTCCGGGAGAGTTTTGCCCATCACACCCTAGTAAGGTCGGTGACACTTATAGGGGGATAAAAAACCCCCCTTAACTCCAATTTTTTGCATTTTTAAATTTTTTTTAGTCCTACATTTCCCAAAACCCAACCCCAAACATTTATAGCCCAAAATCAAGAATTTAACAAGATTAGACCAAACTTTAGTCCTAAAGGTGATTGTTTGCTTTTACTTGATGTCTGGTAAGTTTATCAAGAAAATTTGCCCAAAATTTTTCAAGTATAAGGTATGTTTTTGCCTATCTCTTATGTTGAGTTGATTTAAGGTTTGAAGTCTTAAAAGTGAAAATAGTTAGGAGGAAAGGTCATAAAGTGTCGTGTTGTAGTTGCTTGGGGTTTATGGACCGTTGCATGTCGGGCCAGTGGTCGGGCTGATTTACATGTATGAGATGGTATATAATGTTGTTGGGTGTTAGAGATTATGCCCCTTTGATTGGAAAGAAAGGAAGTGTATATTATTGTTGTATGTTGAAATACATCGTGTGGGATGTTTTCGAAATATATTGGTATTGATAATATTTGTTGATTTTGGGATTGTTGTTTTTTGGTTGCATGGATTGTCATTTCGGGCTAGGCATATAAAAGGGAGACGCCGCTCTCGAATTTTGCGTATTCTAAAGGAGTTTGGTTTAAGGATTTAAGATAGGCATAGACGATAAGTCTAACAAGAGTATAATTTCGAGTGTAGATTTGCAAGTTCTGAGAATAAGCGAATTCAGGAGACCAACTGATGTGGCTCGCCCTTTCTTTCAAAGGCATGATCCCTATAGTACGATTTCATAAATGCTTCCATAACTTCTTTGTTTTCAAAAGATAGAAGTTTATGACTCCAAGGCATGATTCCTTTCCGATAATCCACAAATGTTTTCCAAAATGCCCCTATTTTCCAAACCAAAAAGATTTATGATTTCCGGAGCTCTTATGATAACAACGATGAACATGTTTTTACGATGATAATGATGATTCTCTTGGTTTGATGAATTTGATCATAAATTTCTCGAGTTATTGTGGGAGTGTGGAGAATTATTCTAGAGATTTCTGAGAGAAGGGAGGAAAATGAAATGAACTTGTCCCTTATATTAATTTAGAACCCGTCCGATTTGTTTTGACCAACATACGGGCCGTATAATTTATATGGATATGTGTGGCCGTAGATTAGGTCCAGGAGGGCGCCATTGCGTAATATACCCCCTAACATACGGCTCGTATATTTTATACGCCGATGTTGGACCGTATAATTCCAAATTTTCGAAACTCCCTTCTCCGACTCGTTTGACTCCAACTTACCCGGGGAAACCCTTTTTAACACTTGTTTAACACCGATCAACTATTTAAGGGATGTTATAATCGTTATATCCCGTATTCTTGTACGTCGGATATTTTAGCTAATCGCAAGTTAAGGACAAGACTTTTTTTGGGATACGAGGTGAGACTTTTAATCTCCGATTTTGTTTAATGACAAGTCGCTTTTAAATTTTAATTGGCATGAAAATATTAATGGAGATTAGGGGTTGATTAACCATGATTAGATTATTATGGGATTAAAAATTTAATTATTCATTAATTAAGCCATGGGTCGTGGGAGGCCCCACCCGTGACATGGCCAAGTGTGATTGGCTCACCCCTGGGGCCCACGTGTCCCTCGGACATCCTATATATAAATTATATGACTATCCATCAAATACTAACTCAATTGTTCATCTTCCATTTAAAAACATGAGATGGAAAATGGCTCCCCCGGGTCAATTGGGGAGTTTTCAATTTTGAATTCAATTAATTATTTTGGTGTTTCTAATAAAATAACATGAAACAAGTTTTGGATCTTTGAAAGGAAAAGGGGGATCTTTGTCCTCTTAATTGAAAGGGGGGAAGCGAAAGGTAAGAATTGATTACTTTTCATATGTTTAGGTGAGTTTGGAGCTTTGCGAGTATGTATAAATTAAATTTAATGTATAAAAGTTATGTTGATTGAGATTTGTTCCCGGGTGGGGGGTTTTGGGAAAAATTGAATGATTTATTTGATATTTTGGTTTTGTTGTTATGGATTTTATTAATAAAGGGTTTTGAGGTTCAAGTTGAAGTTGTAATTGTTTGGGGGCTTTGGTTATGATGTTAATATAGTTTTTGTTTTGTGTGAAGATGTTGTTAACGGTGGTTTTGGTATAGTTCATAAATTTTGGGGAAAAGTGTTATTGTTGTTTTTGTTAAGTTTAAAAATCTGTTGAAAAGATTTGGGTTTGGGGCGTTTGAAAAGGGGTTGTCCAAGTGTTTCAGTCTTGTTTGAAGGGCCTCGGTTAGCACTTAACGATGATCTTTGATATTGATTTACGGGTTGGCTCAATTTAAATGAACTTCAAATTTTTTGAAAAGAGTTTTAATGTTAAAATGTTTTTTTAAATTTCCCTTCATAGCCTAATCGTAGTTTTTGACATCTTAATATATTTAGAGTACTAGGGGAGCTATACGGTGGTTTTCAGTAAACGCAAAAGGTATGTAAACCCCATCCCTTTTTTTTTTGGAGCTGAGTAAGTAAGAACGATGAGTTTGGGGGGTAACTCTATTCATAATTTCCACATGTTTATGATTCTTATTCACTTTTTGATATTAAAATTTTAAATGATCAGCTATTACCCGGTTTTTTTATAGTTTTAAAGAAAAGATGCATAAAGGCCTATTTTTAAAGGATTCTATAATAATAATGTTCATAATTTTGAAAACCCGACCTAAATTAATACATGCATGACCCCCCGAGGCCTTATTTTGATATAGTTCATAATGATATTCAAAGAATACCCAACACACTATCGCCCGATACTCGAGCGTTGACTAGTTTATTATCATTTAGTCTCAAAAGATGATTTTTAGTATATGGTTACTACCACCGCCGTATACCTTTTTACACTTTTCCCAGTCTGGCGGGAAAGTTTCGGGAAGTTACCGAATTCACCGAGTCCCTCACTAGAGGGCCGGGGCACGTTATATGTATAGTATATGATAATATGATGAACATGATACGAGATACGAAATGATGGCCCAGGATATGATGACTTTATTCACCGAGTCCTTCCGAGGGCCGGGCACGAATGTAAGTATATGATGCTTTATTTTCCCAGTCCTACAAGCCCGGGCACGTTATATAGATATCAGGATTATTATCTAATTATTCCTAAGTCCCACAAGATGGGTAGATATTGACACATATGATTTATGTTCAAAGGGCCGGGTTTTCCGGTTATTCAACCCGGTTTTCTATACTCCTTATTTCGAGATCCCGTTTTGATTTCCTTTACATGCTCGCAATTTGCATCGACCCCCTTCTTTTGGGGGGTGCCATGCCCGGTCTACGCACGTTTTGGGGGATCCGGGCCCCAGGATACCTATTCCGCCCTTTTGGGGGGCTCCCTTTTCCCGAGCTAGCTTTAGATTCTCCCGTTGTATGTGTTTATCTGGGGTCCGGTCTCCCCAAAGATAACGGGCCTTGAGGTTGTAGACATATGGGGCCGTATATAGTTACCGCTCGCTTTGTTCGGTTTTTGGGGTTCCCATTCGAAAGGGTTGTCGCTTGCGTATACATATATGTTTTGGGAGTTTTGGGGCGCCTTTGGGGCTGATATAAACATATATTTTTGGGGGTCGGTGTTTGATAGCCTTCCCGGGGTATGTGGGGGTTCCCTTTTATTTGAGGCCTTGTCTTAGATAGATGTCTAAAAATTGAATCCCCAGGAAAGAAAGGAGCCCCTATAATAAAGAGAACTTTGTTTTTTTTAATGTTCTTTAACAGTTGTATGATTATAGTTAATGGTGCGTACGGTGTCCAAATTTTCGGCACTCCCACGGGGGGGTCGTGACAATAACTCTTCTCCAAGACATCATTAAATCATCATTAACTTTTTACTCGTAAACCTTTTCGATACATAACGTATACCTTGCCTTTCTTGGCAAACTTTTTTTTACCCGTTCTTTGGGAAAATTTAATTAGGATATCAAATGCTATTTCTTACTTATCAAAACGATACTTTTTGCCCCTCGTTACATTCACCCTGCATCAACGAAAATTTTCCGAGGTGTAACATTTTTTCCCCCCTTTAAGAACATTCGTCCTCGATTAGGGGCCCGGATTTAAAAAAAATTTCCAAAGTTTCACCCGTAATAGGCATACCACCCCGTCAAAAATTCAAAAATGCCCAAATTTACAACATCATAGAATAAAGTTTGCCCAAAACCCAACAAATGCATAAAAAGGAAAACATACATCCCCTTATTTGAGTCTCATCTGGGATCTCTTCCGGGTTGAAATAAGGCGTATTTGACTTCATTTTTCTTCCGTTTCCCCAAGTCATTTTTCGTTCGTTTCTCCAAAAAACCCAACCGAGGCCACTTCTTTGTTTCTAAACCTCCGTATTTCCTGCCTAATATGGCAACGGGTACTTCTTCATAAGAATTTTTCCCGTCACTTGAACTTCATCTACCGGCACGATCCTAAGGATCTCCGACACACTTACGAGATGAGACATGGAAAACTAGAGGGCCCGACTAAAACCGAAGGTGGGATCTAAATTTCCACTTTTCCTACCTGATAATTTAAAGGCCCAATGAGGGGACAAGCTTTCCTTTTTGCCAAACCCATAACGCCTTTTTTGGCGACACCTTTAAGCATACCAATTTTCACTGGGATCTAAGTCCCTTCGACAATTATCCGATAGGATTTTTGATGACTCGAGCCGTCAACAATCGATCCCGTATAAGCTTGATTTCTTATAGCTTGTGATCAAGCCCGACCCTATCAATTTAGTCTTCCTAGCTCAAACCACCAATTGGGGGTCTACACTTTCGCCCATATAAAGCCTCAACCCGGGCCATTTTGATCCGGAATGATAACTATTGTTATAAGCAAACAATAAGTGGGAATGATCATCCCAATTTCCTCCAAAATCCAACATACATGCCCTAGATACCTGAGTTAAGGTACACTCAACTTGTCCGTGTCCGGGGGAAAGGGACAAGACTCACCGAGTCCCCAAACCAGTTTGGGAAAGGGTTTCCCAAAAAATTGGGAAAACCGAGTCCCCATGAGATAATAGATATTGGAACACCGTGAAGTACCTATTCTTTAACATAGAGCTTTGCATAATCTTCCCCATATAGTGTTCCGTGGTAAGAAATATTTGACTTGGGAGTCTATCCATAATCACCCATATAGAATCATACTTACGTCGAGAACGGGGTCCCTATAATGAAGTCCATGTTAATTATTTCCCCACTTCCAAGGAATTTCTATACTTGCAATAATCCGCTTCGTTTTTGGTGCTTGATTTTCACTTTTTGAATGGGACATTAGCCACAAATTCCTATACCCTTTCTTCATCCCATTCCACCAATATATAGATTTAAGATCATGATACATTTTCGTTTCTTTTGGGTGGACAAAAAAGGGGGAACAATGAGCTTCTCTCAATATTTGGTGACGAATCGCCACATCGGAACAAAAATTTGTTTCAAGAGGGGAGAACCCCATCTCCCGAGGTCTCAAATGAGACTTCTCCTTCGGGGGAGGTATCTTTTAAGAATTAAGGGGATCTTTGATTTGTTATATCCCCATTTTTACGTCAATTTTTTTTAAGACAATCGGGAAGTTAAGGGCGCCCCATTTCAAAAAAATTATTTTAGTGCATGTTGGATGAATATTATTTAGAATATTTTTGGGCCCGGGAAATTTTAGAAAGGCTAGGGGCAAAAGAAAAATTTGGGAAAAAATGGGCCGGGAAAAATGAAGGTTGGGGACAAAATGGTAATATTGAGAAAAGTCGAGGGTAAAAGGGAATTTCACATGAGTCTTTGAATGTTCTGGAAAGACCATGGGGAAAAAAAAAAAAAAAAAAAGATGACAAAAAGTATTTTGCCATGGAATTTCAAGAAAATTTAGAAAAGTAAAGAAAGGGCTAGGGCAAAATTTTTTAATTGGGGGCTAAATAATAAAAGGAAAGTAGGGGAAGACAGAATATTTTTAAACTGGAGTATTTTTTTTGTTGAAGAAATAAGAAAGAAAAGGAAAAAAGAAAGAGAGGGAGGGGACCCCAAAGAAAAGAAAAGAAAAAAAAAAAAAATTCAAGTCTTTCAATCCTTGGTTCAAAAATTATGTTCTTCGTATCCACCAAGTCAAGGATGCTCTTTAAGGGGTATGGGAGAAGAAAACCACCCTTTTGGGCAAGTTCAAGATTCTTTTTGGGGAATTTAAAAATGATTTCATGTTTTTTATGTGTTATGAGGGGTTTTGGATGTTGTAGTATGTAAAGGGGGATGAAATCTATGGAATTATGGTGTTGGGGGGGCTTGTATACTAGATTGTGTAGAGAGAAGAACTTTTTATTATTTGGGTTTGGTTTGGTTTTAGGATTTGACGTTTGTTGTAAAAAAAGGGTAAAATTTTTGAAAATAGTATGTTGTTGATGGACCGTGTGGGCCGTTTTATAAGAAATGAAACAATGTTATTTAGTTTTTTATTGTCGTCGTTATGAACTCTATGGCATAAAATGAATGTTTGAGATCCAAATTGGGAAGTGTAGGGACTGTTTTGGGAACGTTATGATTTCAAAAAGCTTGCATTAATGGAAATAATAAAAACGTATGGAATTGTTGACGAAGTAGGGAATTCAAAAAAAAAAGTGTTTGCTTTTAAATTGGAAGGTTTTTGGTGGTATGTGATTGATTGTTTTAATGTTGTATTTAAATTTAAGTTAAAATTTGGCAAGAATAATTGTTGGAATTGTTGTGATAGTTTCCGTAAAGGATTGTTGGATTAAAAAGGCCAGTTAGAATTGGGAGGCGATTTAAGGGGGAAAGGCCCCCAAAAATTTTGGCAAAGGGAAATCAAGGTAACTTCTGTGCTCTAATTGACTTTTTAAAGACCAAATTTAGATTTTGGGGTTTGCAAATTTAATTTGGGGGGGTTGGGGAAAAAAGGTATGTAAGACTTACCTTCCTTTTTGGGATGTCTTAAGAGAGTTTGGAAAGGCCCTGGGGCAACCCTTTCCTAGAAATCCAAGATTGAAAAGTTTTATTCATTCAAAAGAATTGAACTAGAAATTTGGGGAAATGTTGAAAAAATTTGCTAAACACCTAGAACTTCATGGGTAACACCCGGGTACCTTAAAACCCTCATAAGAAATGTCATGGTGATTATACGTAAAGCGTATACGCCACCTCATTTTATCCGAGGTGGGCCCACTATTCCCGAATTCCCTCCTATTGTTCCATTAGGCTTATTTCCCTACTATAGTCAAGAAAGTTCTTGGTTATCATCCCGACCGCCAAACAATGTTTGTTTTAACTAAACCCTGACCCCGGATGATTTTCCTTCCGTTTCGTGTTTTTCAAAATATTATTTTTCTCCAAAAAACCCAAATTTTACAAATAAAGTCTTAAGACTAAAACGACGACCATGGTTCTAGATGATAGATGATAAGATAGCCGAAGAAAGAAGTCTATTGGAATGTAAGGATTGTTCTTACCACGAATAGACGAATGGAATGTTAAGCCATTTTTGAGCCCTACTATGAAATAAAAATTTTTAAAAACCCCCCAAAATAGGGAACCCCCTTAGGTCCTTTCCCCAGTTTGCTTGGTACTTCCATTGATAGCTCCCCTTTTTACTAGTTCTTTCAAGGGAGATAAAGCGCCCATGATTTTTCCCTTCAATCGGAGGTTACCACCCGTCACTCCAGAGTTATAGCTTTTCTTTTGGGGTCCTCGAAAACGATATATGTATATATATGTATAGTATAGGGGAAGAGGGGAGGGGGGGGCAAAGCCCGGGGGTTTTACCAAAGTATCCGTAAGATACATCATCCCGACGCTGGACACATACATCCCTATTTATGGTTAAATGGATCTACGACGCCCGCAATACCATGTTACATGATATATTTTCTATGTACATGAAAAAGAAATGTTTTTCAAAGACAACCCTTTTTTAAACCCCCCGAGTCCCCCACTTGTACAGATCCCTTTTTCCATGATACGGTCATGTTCCCATAAAGCTATTACTCATACAACGTCCAAATTTACTATATGTTCCATAGGGGGAACATCTTTTCATGATATGTTCCACAGTCGTTACAACTTTTCACAGATATTCTCATATGTGATACTCCCTTTTACAGACATGTTCTACATCTCCATACCTTTTTACACAGATTACATCCCCTACCCCGTTGCCATGCCTTTAATACCGCATTGTCATGACCCCTCTTCTTCGGGGGCGCCTCCGCGGGGTGAACCGAGAGCCCAAGCAGCAAAAGAGGCCCGGGGGGTAGGCCCACTTTTCCCGGAGGCCGCCGAGTCGATATGTCCCTGATGATTTTTCGAGTTAGAGACTTTGGGACGAGTGGTAATGGATTGCTTTGTAAGCGGGACCAATAGCCGACATGTTACCGCGTTCGTGTTGAGTCTTATAAGTCGATTTTACTTATGGAATAAAAAAAATTCTATGTATTCATTTCTTACAAGTCAAAGTTCAATTTTAAATTGGGGCGTGGTTCGTGGGCCCAAGGGGGGGGTGCCCATCACACCCAGTGCGGGGTGACGATTGTCGCTTTTCACTTCTACCCCCGGGCGAGCCCCGCCGAATTTAAAGGTAGCTCTCATGCTACCCGAGTCCACTACCGACTTAGGTAGCTAACCCCCGGAGCACAGGCTATTTCTTTTTTCCCCCGGCCAAACATCACACAAACTTCCCAAGATCTACTAAGAGCATCACCACAACACCCCTTTCCCGGGGTGTCCATAACATCATAGTTTTTCGACCAACCATCGCCGTTGCCGTAAATTCAACTTTTTCTCGCTAAGATATACAAGGCCCTTTAGATCGAAAAGATATCAACGTGGACACCATATAAATAATGTTCCACATCTTCAATGCAAACATCCCAATTAAGGTCATGATCTTCACCGTATTTTAGTTTTAATATTCGAATTTTCCGCCGCCCCCTTTCCCCCGGGGTCGGCCATGCCGCTCGAGACCCCTCCCCTTGGGGATCCCCCAAACCCCGGGACTTCCCCCGGTAGAGCTCCATTGTTCCAGCTGGTCTTTTTTATACGATTTTTTTTATATATTTTCATTAAAAAGGCGGGGCCCCTCCGTCATATTTCCCTATTATACTCTTAGGGCAAGGAGGGGTTGATTGTGTCTTGGGCGCCCAAACGACGAGTTCGTTTTTGATATTCCCCCATATAATGGGCCCTTTCGTGATATTTTGTTATGTTTTGGGTTTGTGGGCTTCAGAGAAAGTTTTCCCCAAATAGACATTCACCTACAACAGTTTTAGAATTTTCCATTGCCAGTTTTACCGATTATATCTAGCTTCGTGTACGAGTGTCCCCGGGGACCAAAAGGCCCATCTTTTGGGGCATGATTAGGGGCATTGGGGGTCTATTTTGATAAATAAAGAGGCCCAAGTCAGAGAAATCAATTTATAGAAGGGCCGCGACCCAAAACCGAGGCTTACGGGCACCCGAGCTAACCTACCCAGTACCTCTAAGAATACATCTCATAATAAGTTTTTGGTGGACCGTAAAAATAGCTCATGGTTGTCATAACCTGTAAGGACAAAATCACAACATAACGGTGCATCTCGATATAATAATCAACAATTATGCCCATCATCAACCCTTTAACTCCCAAAATTATACAATAATATAAACTTGGGGTATAAACTAGAGAGCTATAAAACGTCTAACCAACACACATCTAGAGCCTCATAGAATACAAATGATCATAAATTACCAAAAGACCACCCCCCCAAGTGGATCTCAGAATTTTTTTAAAAAAAACCCGGGGGCCATTTTTCCCCCCCCCACCCGCGGACAGGAAAAATCCACAAAAAGGACGCCAAATAATGTACCCGGAAAGGCAGAATAATAACACAATATATATATGAAAAGTAACATGGAATAGGAATGAGATAACCCGAATCCGGATGCCCTTTGGGGGGGCATGCATACTAGCTTCTTTTTTT
>NW_026719093.1:0-12116 GCF_029784015.1 Lycium ferocissimum | reverse complement strand
CTTTGTATGATTAAATTTGGTTGCAAAAGAGTTATATTTTTTCAAAAAGAATTTTGTTTCAAAAAGAGTTTTGTTTTGAAAGAGATATGTTCCTAAACGATTTCGAAACTACGAACGGCCGTAACTTTCAAGAGAGAGCTCGGATCGCTTTGATTTCTTCGCAAATGATTTCTGACGAGTAAGGACTTAAATTTTTATAGGCGGGCCCGGTTGGTTGATGCTATTCACCGGTGGTCCCGCGACTCTTTTATGTCGGTTTTAAATGACCTATTTTTAAAAGGGATTTAATACGACCACTTTTCCTACCCCAAGCATAATTATTTATTTGTCCGTCGAGTTGGAAATAAGGATTTTATGCCCATGATTTTGATACGTAATGACGGTTTGATATGTCCGAGCGAGATTCGGAGAAAACTGATTTGACTATGGTTTTGGATTTTCAAAGAGGTTCGTTTTGATCATTCGGTTGAGTCCGTGATGATGTCGATATGCCGCGTGGTTACTTACGATATCGTGCGTTACGTGTTACCTCTTTCACCGATCCGGCGGTATATGATCCGTGCGCGCTATGATATACTGCGTTTATCGTGTTAGGGTTTTGGCCCCAAGGGGGTTGTTTATGGGTTATCGTGATATGGCTTATGAATTTTGTGGTGGGTGTTATGTTGGGGGTTTGGAGATTTGAAACCGGTTTATCTTTTGGGCGCCGGTTGGCCCCACGCTGCGGGTCCTATGGCCCGCTATGATATGTGATGATGTTGCGATATGATGATTTGTTCAAGATGGGGGGAAAACCCAATGTCGAAACCCTCTTGGTTAGGAAATCCCTCGGTTGATGATTTTAAGGGATATGACGTGTAGGGTATGAAGAGTTTATTGGGGTCCCTCCTTGGGGGGTGATTTTTGTTTGGATATAAGCCTTTAGTTTTCCCGGTTATTGTGCCCCTTTTGTTTTTCTTATTTCTTAAGGCCTCTTTGATGTAGCTATGCAAGCCGGACTATTTGTCTTGGACTTCCTTTCTGTGGGTCAGCGTTTCATGCCACGCGAAAACCCACGGATGAGTAGGTGATGTTAGCGAGAAGATGTTCCAGATTGGCGAGTTCCATTTCTTCCGGGAATGCGCGCCGAGTCCAGGAGTCTTTATATGGTATACGAGATGTTAGCAGAGACTTTGCGACAGTACGGTGTGTGTATGATATGTCGGGTACTGTTTTGTAAGCGTAGTAAGCCGGTGTGTTTGTATGCATTATGCTACCGATGTGTTTGGCGAGCCCGGCTATATCAGCCACGGTCTTGTTGTGCCTTATATTACGGTTTTTCATACGGCTGAGATTTTATTTGCTTGAAAAAAAACGAAAAGGCATGTTTGTTTTTTTACGAAAAATTTTTTTCATTGTTGCGTGCGCGTGTTTTTGTTTTGTGGGCCAGGTATGGTTATGTGGATTACGAGAGTCTACGGAGTTCGCTGCAAGCCTACAAGGGGTCGGGTGCCCGTGCGCATCGGGAATTGGGGTGTGACGCTTATGTCAAATAACCTTTCGAAAATCGTTCCAAGTACCAAAATCGGTCATACGAGTCAATAGCAGACAAATTACTAGTCATTGTTATTTAGTAGTTAGAAAGGTAGCTAAAAGGTTTCCTTACATTCATTCAAAGGTAGATCAAACGGGAATATCCAGACAAAGTTCGGACATAGTAGTCCGCCTCGGGTCAATTGAGGTGGCGTACCAAACAACGCATGTTGAATCTTATGATGTCATTTATGAGAGGTATAAGATAATCGGATCCTATATGTCCAAGTTCTAGATACTTAAATGACTTGTCGAAACAATCGTAACATAATTAGTTCAATTCTACTAAATGAAAAAGAGGGAAATTTGGACACGGATTAGGAGTAGAGTCGTCCCCGAGGTCCGAATCCCAAGCCTACTACATCTAGGTCGTACTTAGCGAAAGGAATAGGAAAGCTTTACATACCTTTTGCACCCTTTACGCTCTCCAAAACTCAGTCTCTTTTAGGTCCGAACCTACAATTGGTCAAGTTTGCCATGTGTTAATTATAAGCTTTAGGCATTCATTTGAACCAATACTTGTCTAACAAAATTTATCTCCTACAAATATGACACCCGAGAATTCAACTCGGCTCAAATGTCAACAAATAACCATACCAACAACATTAATTATCGACTAGAATCGCTTACTAACATAAAGTCTTCTTTCCACATAGCCCCAACTTGTTAACTTCACATTTCCAAATCAATATCAATGTTTTCATACTCATTTACTCATCAAGATCATTCCGCATCATTTGGAGGCATTACATATAATTTTACACATTATTCGCAAAATGTACAAACTTTCCACCGAAACCATAACTCATCCGAAACTTCCATTCTTCGATAAACATATTCATAACACATTATCTTTTCCCCAAATTCATTAACATCAATCATAACTAACACCCGAACAATTCATTTTCCATAATTACATATCAACTATGTTAGCACACACCTACTTTCTTATAACACATATATGCAATTCTAATGCCAAACTTAAATCGTTAAACTTCCATTTACATTGTAAAGATCGCAACGACGCAACTAATATGTTAAACAAAATAAATTCATCATGATTCTCCTACCACATACTACACGGCCAAAGGCCAAATTCCCCTTTCATCAAATTTTTATCCATGCTTCTCTTACAATGCAAATTCTACAATGACCACAATTATAATGCAACATAAAATTCAACATAGTCACACTACACCTACAGGACACCCACACGGCCACTCACAGCGTTCATAGCTATGCAAACTTCCATATTTCTATATTTTCTACTCATTTCCGTATACCACAACACAAACAAACCTTCATAACATAAATAGAAGGGATGAATTCTTACCTTTCTCTTCAAGCTTCTACACTTCACCAAATCGTCCAAACGACGAAACCCACGGTCTATCTTCCGAATTAACTATACCAAGTTGTAGAGGGACCTTGAATTAGTATAAATACCACAAGAAAATAATTTTGGAAGCAAGATTCTTGAAGGGTGAATCTTCCTATGGTCAGCCGAATGCCCTTTTTTTTTTTTTTTTGCTCTTGTTGCTCTTGTTTTTGTCTTGTTCAATTGTTTCTTGAATTTTCTTGAAACTTAACTCCTTATTATAATTAGTTGGTCACATGTTAAGTCACATGACCAACATCATGGGTTTGGGCCAAGCCATGGAATGGCCGGCCACCCTCTCTTCTCTTGGGCCTCAATTTCTCATTTTTTTTTGAGCTTGATAGTTGATGGATCGCTCTTGGAAATTCACGGACTAATTTACAAGGTTCCAATTTTGCCCTTAACCTTCCTTAATATTTCCGCCAATATTTCCTTAGACATCACATGCACGATACTAAGTAAGATCCAATTAAGCCTTATTTCTTACCATTCCGGATTATTTCCAATTTTTCCGAATACGCACAAAATGCGAGATATAACACTTCCCAGGGGGGTCACCCATCCTCAAATTGCTCCCACTCCAGCACGCTTAACTTTGAGACTCTGATGAAATTCGATGCTCTAACGTTAGTACGATCGCGTCGACCTCGCCACATGACCTTCAAAGACACAATCTGGAGTAAATTGGAGGGTTTGACGGACATTTGAGAACGGTCTCATAACACATACGCATCGACTAGGAAGGGGTCTCGTATTTCAATCAATAATCATTGAATCCTCGTAATCATTCCAAATTTTCCATTAGCCGGCGCTTATTCCAACCGTAAGCGTCCCCGGTTGTCTCTTGGAAATAGTGTCTTTATCTCATGATACCATTTTTACTTTTTGTTTTCCCATTCGTACTCGCTCAATTACATTTTATCTTGGGTACTCTTTTAGTATCCCTTTTACGTATTCCTCCGATCCATGTCTGTCTCTTTTTTTTTTGGCGCGAGGGATTTTACAATACCGCCATATCTTCCGGAAAATACTACACCTACATAACCCTTTCTCGTTTCCAAAGCATATTGTGTTCCTCCCTATTTGTTCTTATCATCCCGCTCATTCTCTAACACTCATTCTATCGCGTTGTTCGTCTCTCCATAATTTAGTCTTGCTGATTCAATCCGTCACCGATATTACTCGTGTTCTTGGCTAAACATGTCATGATCTATTATATGGCGTTATCTCACCCGCTTTTTTTTCATCTCCTTTTTCCGATTAGCCCTTCTTCTTTTGTGCTCGCTATCTTTTCCGTTTTTTTCCGATTCTCCCTATAGAAGAACCGTAAACCTCTCTCTCTCTTTTCTTTGTTTTGACAGGTAGCTCTACCTTTATACTTTAGTCACACAAATCACGTCGTATCCTTTAGTCTTCCTCGCCAAAGTACGCGCATTTTCTGTAATCCCTATTATTTTCACGCAATATCTTGTTCGTACTCAATCTTATAGTGTCGCAACTTTTGCCACTTTCAGTCAATCTTACTTCTAATAACGCTATCTTGTACGTTCATATCTTTTTTTTTGTACTCCGATCTCAATCGTATCACCATTCTTTCTAACTACAAACTCGTCATAATCAATCCCCGCTTATCAATTCAGTTGTACCTTAATATAATACTCATCAAGATTTGCCAACCCCTTTTAACTCATCTTTAATGTCACAAACCCTTCCTCCGACTTCTTCTTACCATATCAATATCAACCTCCTAATTACCATTTCCGCCGCCTCCGTAGTTAACTTATTTTTCAAGGTCCACCGTATTTGCAACTTAGGCAAATTAAATGCTTTACAATTAACACTTCTTTCACTTTCCCGCATATTACAAATCCCTACCTCATTCTCGTTTTATTTCCTGGAAAATTTCGGCGTAGTTTCTCTATATTTCTTAATATCTCCGTACACAGAAAATACCAACAACGCCTCGCAGGGCCAACACGTATATATACATATTATGTCATATCACAGCCACACAGGGCTCCCAGTATCAACAATAGCATGAAAATGGTAAATTTACCTCGTATGTCCATTTCGAACTGTACCCGTTACGCTTTTCTGTTTACTTTTCCCCTTCTAAAATTTTTGACTTTACATTTCGATACCTTATTCGACATATACCCACTCGTGTCGTTGCTTACTGCGTCTTTCGTAACCTCCAAGATCATCAATCGCTTTCTTCTATTGGTGTCGTCTTTCCGTCGAAATCGAAGGTTGGTACGGAGAATCATTTCCTATGACTCTGGCTCTCATCGCACGATCTAAGACGTAATAAAAAGGGCCCGATTCCTAATGCCCGCACTCCTCCTATTTATGAGTGTGGCCGGCTTCATACCATAAACAAGACTTCGTCGGACACGATGCAGCAAGACAATCCGAGACGAACCGTCGATACCACTTTTTGTCACGACCCAACCCCGTAGGCCGCGACCCCGTGCCCGACCGGGGCACTCGTACATACCCTAGTATCCTAAATCAAAAATAACGTACGAATAACTTATACCGTGTACAAATAACATATATTTACGAAGAGTGAACGTCGCCCCCCCGAAGCCGTCACAAATATACAAATATATACATATCGCTCGTCATAACTTTCGTAAAATAGTATCACATATAAGCCGATAAGGCCGTCATAGCATGGGTGACGTCCAAATCACAAATCATACACGACTGGTCAGACCGAAATAGTGAGTACCCATAACCCACACATATATGCATGTACCTCTAAGGAGCATAAGGTAATCATATGACCGGACGGGGGCCCGCCGTACCCGTGAACAAACATATGCATATATATACAATGTAAGCTGGATCAAAGTATAGGCTCAAAAAAACAAGCAGCGTTCCAAGTCACCGAACAGAATCCTAAGCCGATGGATCATCAAAATGAGTACATCCGTACCCGCGGCATGAAAACGCCCCGAAGAAAGGGGGTCGACGGAATATGTACCGAGTATGCAAAGCATGAAATATAGTGAACAAGATCACAAATACTAAAACCATAAGTATGGAAAGTAAATGCAATATTCAAAATATTAAAAAGCTTACTCAAAAAAATACAAACCATGCATAGGGCTCTTCGAACGGTGGTCGCCGCCCGTCGTTGGCGCCATGCCACATCATACTCCGAAGATTTCATATCTCCAACACCCGACATATCATATCACATCATAACGCTCGTAACACCCCATAACGCTCAAATATACACGGTACCCGGCCAAAGGGGGACTCGGCGTACCGGACACATCATACTCCGGAATATATCAAAGTGCGCATGAAACATAACCGGCCCGGACTCGATGAAGGATATAACAACCATATGCACGAGCGAGTCGTGGGAGACTATATGCGCTTTAAAACATTTTTCAAAAACTCATAAAATAATCAAAGTGGTTATCATTTAAAACCAAGGCGATAGTCAAATCAAGTTTCTTTCAAACGTCGATCGAGGACATATCAAATCAAACTTTAAGACTCGTAGACACATATCAAACCATATGAAATAGCTTATGGAAATTAAGGGCATAGTCGTCATTATAAAGTCGTTAGAGAAGTAGTAGTCAACGTCCGAAGTTTAAGACAATAATTATACTCAATCCTTTTGAAAGTCATTAGTTCTACACAAAGGAGAGTCTCGGGGCCCGCGACGAGTATCGAACCAATCCGGGTCTATTTATGAAAGTTGGAGACCTTATCCATTATAGAATCTCCCGCGAACGTTTCGAAGCGATCCGAGCTCGTCTATGAAAGTTACGATTGTTCGTAGTTACGAAACCTTTTAAAAGCAACATTCTTTATGCAAAACTTGAAATCCAACTATACAAAAGACTTATGAACCATAGTTTGACAATATCAAGAACATTGACATCCGAAGGAAACAAGAATCGTATACGGCTCGATCTTAAGAGTGGAGTTACCCGAGACTCGTATTCTAGCCTACATACAATCAAGACATGCCAAGAGAAACAAAAGTTAGGCTTTACATACCTCGTCCGCTTCCTAAATTAATCCAAACTTACGTCTTGGCTTCTCCAAGATCTACAATAACATCATTAGACGCCAAACATTAGTCATACGCACTTAGAATCTAATTCTAGGCTAGCACTTTATTTGCGAAATTTGGGCAGCATCTCCCCCGTAAATTCAACAACCCCGAGAATTCAACTCGGCCAAATTCATCAACAACAATGCCAACAACCAAACTAGCAACATCAACAAGTGATTCAAAACTCATTCTAACATTAGTAACTCTTTTCTATATACTTCGACGGCATTTCATTTACATGCAAATCACCACCTACAATTAAGCCAACTCCAATGCTCATACATTCAAATACCAATCCGAAACCATTCAAACAAAATTCAAGAACATTTCAAACAATCCACACAATATTCAAACGGCCCAACCAATGTGCAAAGCCACCCGAAACGTTCCAATTCCCAAAGGGACAACAACAACACATTTCTTTCTTCCAAATTCATAAACTACATCAATAATCCGCATGTTAACAAAATCATTTTCATCAATTCAAGAAACTACATTAAATTCACATTAGCTTCTAAAACAGCCCGTATACGTTTTCCACTTCAACTTACATCATTAAGATTTCATTATCATCATATAATCCACAACAACAACAACCAAAAACACTAAATAAAATTAGTTCATCATATTCACAAAAAAGCTTTCCCACTACACTACTCAACTTCAACACGCAACATATCATGATTTCCATCCATTTTTACACATTACAACACATTCAAAACATCCATAACACAGACTAATTCCAACCATTCAACACACATAAAACAGCCCTTTAATCCATAAATCTCAACAAAATAACAAACTAGTTTATAACGCTTATTTTCTCCGTTCTAATCCGTTAAAACTCTAATTAAACTTGTTAACAATGAAAAAGGACCTTAGTCTTACCTTAAGTATGCAGCCAGCACGTCACCCTCTTCTTATTGGCTGATTTTTAGCCCAAATTGAAGGCAACGTAACGTACAACACTTTTCTCTTCATGAGCACGATTCGGGGCTTAGATTGTGGTCAAAATTTAGTTTCTCTCTCTACCTCTCTCTCTCTCTCTCCATCTCTGAAAATCTGGATGTTTTGGTCCGAAAAATGAAGGAGAAAGCTGAAAATTTCACTTAAATGGCATGGGTATTGGGCGGACCCGACTTGGAATCGGGTTGGGCCGAATCCATATTGTTAAATCGACCTTTTCTCAGCCTTAAAACGTCCATATCTCCTTATCCTGATGTTGCCTATGAACCCACGACCTATGGTTGGAAATCTATTTCAATTATCTACAACTTTCATTCTGGGAGTTTTCCCAAATTCTAAACTCAAAATACCACTTTGGCCCCTCGAAGTCGCATCACCCAAGACGTTTTCTTAAATCGTCCCTTTGGAGGGAACTTACACTCATTTTTAGCTTATGGGTCCTTCTTAGGACTTGCTCAACTTCACATGTACTACTTTCATATATCTCTTCATATGTCTTTTATAAAATCCCAACATGTGGGTCCCACCTTAACACACGGCCACTTTGGCCTTTTCATGAAATTTTTATTTCAACTTCTAGCCCCTCTCTTTCTCTTAATATTCCATACAATAAAATTCATAAACAACTTATACATTACACCAAATCGAAAAATAGCCTTGTCCTTAACTTGTCGCAACTAACTTAAAATATTCCAACGTACAAAATACGGGATATAACATAAGGCTAAACCCTTTCTTTCTAAAGGCATGATTCTTTCGTTATAAACCTTTGTACCATATTCATAAAATCCTTACCTCCGCAAATGCTAGAAGCCTATGAATCTCATGATCCTTATGATATTATTGAGCTTATTCATGATCTTGAGACTATTCTTTGTGATTGATCTCACCTCATAATACTTGTTCTTTTGAGGTGTTATATCCCGTATTTCGAACAACGGGACAATATGAGTGAAGTACGACAAGTTGGGGACAAGACTATCCCGAGGTATGAAGTAGAGACTTTTGTTTGTTATAAAGGCTTAAGTTGTGTATGATTTTATTGGTATGGAAATGTTAAGGAAACACTTGGAGGTAATTTCCATTTTTAGTAAGTATGCTATTTTTGGAAGGTGAATTATTATGTGAAAAACCAAAAAAAAAAAAAAAAGAAATACTTGACCATGTGGCCGGCCACCTTAGGTGTGGGCCATGGCCACATGGATGATCAATATATGGCCTTATAAAGATGACTTAGTCATCTTATTATTCATTCCACACTTAGGAAAATTCAAGAAAAATCAAGAAGCTTGGAAGAACAAGAAAAGGGCCATATTCGGCCAAGCATAGGCAAAATCAAGACCAAGATTTGGCCATCAAAAAAATTAATTCTTCAAGCAAACCTACTAATTGAAGGGTGCCTAGTAACGTGGAGTTGTTGTTTCAAGCAATAGTCTACTCGTTTTCCTCATTCACCACCTTAGGCAAATTGCAAAGTTGAAGAAGAAAGGTGAGTTTTAATCTTGTTTTTATGTGTTATGAATGGTTCATGTGTGTTGTAGTGTGTCAAAATGAATGAAATTATGGAAGTATTGCATGTGGGAGGTGTAGCTTTGTGAATGTGTGTGTGTGTGGCGTGTACACGTGTATGTATAGGGGTGAAGAACTAATTGTATTTAGCATATTTGTGTGTTGTTGTAGCGTGTAGGAATGGATGAAAATTATGGAGTTTGGAATGTTGATGTTGTGGCCGTATGGATGGTGTTGGAACCGTGTATATATGTAATGTGTATGCCAAGAATGAATAAATTTTATTTAGCGTTTTGGTTGTTGTCGTTATGAGTTCTATGATGAAAATGAGAATTTGATGATTCAAGTAATGTTGTAATGGTTAGGGGCTGTTCTAGTGGCCAATGTGATCCTTATGTAGACTTTTATATTGATGATAATGACATTGTTAACGTGTGGATTGTTGGTGGAATTCATGAATTTGGAAGAAGGAGAGGTAGTGTTGTTGTTGCTCTCGGGTTGGCTTGGTTTCGGGTGAATTGGGGTGTTGTTTGGATTGTTTGGAAAATTGTGTGAATTGCTTAAAGCGTCCTTGAATATTGTTTGAATGGTTTTGGATTAGTAAGCGAATGTATAAACGTTGATGTTGGTTCGAATGTAAGTAGTGAATGGAAAATAATGAATGTTGTTGAATTATATAGAAAAGTGTATTTAATGTTAGAATGTGTTGGAATTGAATATTGATGTTGTTAGTTTGGTTGTTGGTATGGTTGTTGATGAAATTGGCCGAGTTGAATTCTCGGGGTGTTGCATTTACAGGGGAAATGCTGCCCAATTTTCTGTAGAATTTGGTATTCGTTGGGATTGGGTTCCTAAATGCCTTTAGCTAATGTTTGGTATTTAATGGCATATTGTAGACCTTGAGAAGTTCACGACGTAAGATTGGATTAGCTTCGAGAATAGACGAGGTATGTAAAGCTCACCCTTTTTCCTTTGGCATGTCCTAGTATAATTAGGCTATGACACGAGCTTCGAGGTAATTCCACTCTTAGATTCCGAGTACGTTATGATTCCTATTCATTTATAGATGTGTGCATTCTTAATATGGTCATGTTATGATCTTTATGTCCTTTACATGGATGGATTTCAAAGGTTGCATAAAAGCTTTGCCTTCAAAAGAGTTTTGTTCCTAAATGATTCCGAAACTACGAACGTCCGTAACTTTCGTATATGGAACCGGATTGCTTTGAAACGTTCGTGGAAAGTTTTGTAACGCATAATGATGTTAACTTTTATGGGCGGGCCCGGATTGGTTGATGCATATCCCGGGTTCCCGAGATTTACTTTGGTATGGTCACTACGACTTGTTTTTGAAAGAATTTAACATGATTTCCGTTTGGACTCTCCAGCGTCGACCATTTGCTTAAATTTCGAGTCTATTATGATGATTTGTATGCATATGGTTTCTCACTACTCTGCTCGTGCGAGCTGTTGCTATTTCTTCCACTGCGTCCCGGGCCAGGGCATGTATTCGTGCACTTCTACTGCATTATTCACCGCGTCCCTCACTAGAGGGCCGGGGCATGTTATATATATATATATATATATATATATATATATGATGATGATGTGATGACGGGGAGGTGGCCAGGATGGCATATGATGATTCCATTCACCGCGTCCCTCACTAGAGGGCCGGGGCACGTTACATGTACATATATATGATGATTTTACTTACCGCGTCCCTTATTAGAGGGCCGGGGCATGTTATGTACGCATATGTTCATGATGATTTCTTTATTTACGTTGCTCCGTCCATTAATGATTTTGAAAAGCATGATTTACGTTCGAGGTAAGCTTTATGAGTTCCGATTACTGTACTACCTTTCTGTCCCCCTTTATTTCTGTATGATTCAGTTTACTGTGTTTAATGCTTTACATACTCAGTACATATTCCGTACTGACCCCTTTTTCTTCGGGGGCTGCGTTTCATGCCGCGTAGGTGCAGATACTCGTTTGGGTGAGCCGCCAGCTTAGGATCCCTACTCAGCTATTTTGGAGAGCTCCCTTATCCGGAACCCAGATTTTGGTACAGACTCTTTTGTTATATGTGTATATATCTATTCACGGTACGGCGGGGCCCTATCCCGTCATATGGTTCTGTTATTACTGTTAGAGGCCCGTAGACATAAGTGCGGGCAGGGTAGCACCATTATGCTTGTATATGTGTTCGTATATATATGATATGTGTGTATATATGTGTACGCGACATCGTGCCCTTCTGTACGTACCAGTTCTTACCATGTTTGCTGTAATTTGGTTATAATCGATAGGTGGGTACGAGTGCCCAATTCGGGCATTAGTCATGGCCTATGGAGCTGGGTCGTGACATGAGGTGAGATATAGCGAGGACGGTTCTATTTTCAAAGCTATCTAAGTTCGTGATTCTCGAGACTCCCATGACATCGTCGACTTCACCTTAAGATAGTTGATCTTCTAAGGAAGGATACAAAGGATGATGATAATGGTAATGATGATGTTGATTTCAAATATGTATTTTTATGTATATGTATTTATGTATGTATGCGTACGCATCCCCACGATTAGTTGGGCATAACATCGAGTCCC
>NW_026719092.1:0-12354 GCF_029784015.1 Lycium ferocissimum | reverse complement strand
GTGACAACATCCCACTTAAAACATTAATTCAAATCAACACTTGACCTTTTTCCCAAACAATTCAAAGTTATTTCCAAATTTTCAAATTTAAAAAATGCCGGATGTAACAATGCCATCCCAAAAAATATATCAACTTAAGATAAAGAACATTTTTGTCTTTCCCCGGGAAAAGAGTACCGAGAATGGGAGCTTTTCGGGGACTCGACGACGAAACCCGCCACAGGGCACACATAGCCCCCCCTTTTTTGATATCTAAGAATCCCATCCCCCAAGACTTAAAGGAGACCTTTTTTTGGAAATTTACACCTTTATAATATTCCAATTTGGGATCCTCGCATTGTCGCTTTTTTTATCTCCATATTCAAGGATGAAACCTGGGATCATTAACACAAATTTCCCCGCATCACCCGAGCCGATTATAGCACCCCCGATTCGCCAACTGGTGGAGTTCATGAATCACCCTCCTTCTTTTTCCGGGGGAACTTTCACATGAACCGCCCATTGAACGGCGACTAAGTGCGTCGGCGATTACATTAGTTTTTCCCGGGGTATAAAAAAACAACATCATAACCCCTTCAATAATTCTAACCACCCCCTTTACCGCGTTCACCCCCTTTCCCGTTTGAAGATTTTTTGGGAACATTTATGATCCGTTTTGACGTCGATGTCACCCCCCAAATTTCCTTTGGGGCGTGACGGCACCCGACCCTTACTTGGGGCCAAACCCCCGACTAACGTAACCCCTAAACCCCAAAAGGGGCCCAAAAAACATACATACACACGTAATGAAAATTTTTCGAAAAAACAAACATGCCTCTCGTTTTTTTTTTTTTCAAACCAAAAAAACGGGCAATATAAGGAAAACAAGATTTGGCTTATATAGCCCCCCGCCAAACACATCGGTAACAAAAAATACAAACACCCCGGGTTTACGTAGCCGTTTACAAAAAAACCCGAAATATCATACACTCGAAAATGCCGGAAAGTCTCATCATAACTTCGAACCCCCATACAAAGCCCCTGATTTTAAAAATTCCGGGGGGGAAAGGGTGGGCCAATCCAACCGGAGCATTTTCCCGCTAGCATCACCATTTCCATCCGTGGGTCCCCGGGGGAGAAACGAAAACCCCGAAAAAAGGGGGGCCGCAGGGAAATATGTACCGAGCATGTAAAGAAGCATACATCAAACGAGGTAAATAACTAAAGTGGGAAGTACGAAAGGAAGTCGAATTTCACAACTATCTAAGTACTTACATCCAAAAAAAACCCATGCATACTCATACCAAACCGCATCGTAACCCGTCATATGGAAGACAAAAACCCAACGGGATCCGCCTCATCATCGGTGATCAAACTCATTCCCCCGGAGAACAAACTCATCAAAATCATCACATATAAAACGGGGTCCATGGACCCGGGGGAACTGGTCGCCACCCCTTTTCCGGCGCCACAACAAAAATAACTCCTAAGATTTCAAATCTCCGTACCCCCGAACACAACACATCATCACAACACATCATAACCCATATCAAAAAGATAACTTCATAAACAACCCCCAACCAGGTCTGGGAACCGAAAATAAGATAACTTCGTAATATATCATGGGCGCACGACAATACCCCCGGACCCCTGAAAGGGAAACGAACGACGAAAAACCGTAAGTGACCACACGATATCGTACATCACCGCGACTCAACCGAATGATCAACGAACCCTTTTTTTTGAAAATCCAAAACCATAGTCAAAACAATTTTTTTTCCGATTTGGGCCGGAACATGTCAAACCGAATTTTAGAAACCACAATTATGTATCCAAAATCATGGGCAAAAAACCCCCTTATTTCCAACTCGACAAATACATAAATAAATAGTAAATAAGGGAAAAAAAAATTTTAAAATTTTTTTCGAAAAATCCATAAAGGTAGCATGAAAGGCCGGGGGGCCCCACGGGGGGGTGCCGACCCCCGTCCGAGCCCGACTACGAGGGGGTAGGGGGAGAATGATGTCTTATGAATTACATATTATTTTTTGGGGCGTTTCGAGGTCGTATGCAAAAGTTAGGGACGTTCGTTTTTTCCCCGGTCGTTTTAGAACGAGTCTTTTTTAAAAAACAAGATTTTTTTGAAAAACCCTTTAAAAAAGTTTAATCCTACAAAAGACAAAAAGGGTCATAACCCCCAGCCGCTTTTAAAGATACGAACATCAAGGAACTTATACAAAATTGCTTACACAACATTCCAAACTCAACCATATCAAGACATACAAACCACACCTTAACTATACAAAGGGAGAAAAAATAAAAGCAAATACGATTCACAAATATTTTCGGATTTACGAATGGAATTTCCCCGAGGAAATATCATGTTATCCCTTTTAATTCCGTCTAAGACATCCCAAAAAAGAAGAGAAGGGTAAGCTTCACATCCCCGGTTTGCTTCCTAGGCTAATCCAAACTCAACCCCTCCCGCCAAAATTTAACACGATAGGCATCGAACATTAGTCATACGTGCTAAAGAATCCAATTCCAAACCATTACTTTTTCTTTTTTTTGGGACCTCTCTATAACTTGGCGCCCCGAGAATTTAACCCCCGGCCAAATCTTCAACAACAATACCAAAACCACTCCAACAACATCCACAAGCAATTCCAAACACATTCTAACTTTAAACCCTCTTTTCTATGTAACTCGAAAAAATTTTCCCGGCATATTCAATTCGACTTCACATATTCAAACTAGTATCAAAGATTGCATATTCAAATACCAATCCATAATCATTCCAACACGGTTTAAGAACATTTTCCCAATCCGTACAAATATTCAAAAAAACCCCAAAACCAAAATATAAGGCAACCCGGAAACCTTCCAAATCCAAGGAAATATCAACAACGCATTTCTTTTCTTCCAAATTCATAAACCATACTAACAATCTATACTTTAACAACATTAATTTTACAAATACATGAAACTACACTAAATTACACATTATCTTCAAAGTTGTTCTTACAATGTTCTTACTTCAAAATTGGATCATTAAATCATCATTTTCACCATAAAATCCATACAACAACCAAGTTACACTAAATAAAATTTGTTCATTCTTCACAAACAACACCACCCATATTCGGCCATCCCAACCAACCTACAACTTTCATGAACTTCATTACTTTTCCATACATTACAACAACAACAACTAACGCACTACATAGAATTAATCCACTTTCTTTCCATGCAACATAACACCCACGACTAACCATGCAAACCCACGGCCACACACACGCACATACATATATCTTGGGTTCCATTCATTTCCACATACTATAACACTTCACAAATCATCCATAACCATGAAAAGAACATAAAAAATTCTTACCTTTCTCCAATAAATTCCCCTTGCCACCAAAGATAGTTTCTTACCAAAATAATTATACCACTTCGTAGAGAATCTCGAACTTGACAAGAATTCAAGAGAATTACGATTCTTGAAATCAAGTTGAAGGCTTGGGAATTTTTTTCCTTTTTTTTTTCTGAATTTTTCCGGAAATTTTGGAGCTTTGGCGAAAAAGAAATGAGAATTTTATCCCCTTAAACGGAATTTTGAAGTCGGTTTTACATCGTAGCTACGATGCGTAGCTTGACCGTAGCGGTGCCGCGGGAATATCAAGTCTGCGTCGACGCTTCAGTTTGTAACGTCTATAATTCTCTACTCCGATGTCCTATCAATGAACGGTTGGTTGCATTACAAACTAGGACTCGACGAACTTCATTTTAGGACTTTGAACCACCTTAAAACTCCACATATACTATGAGATATCGCCTCCAAAGTTAACTAAAATCCGTCCCGCGTTTCTCAAATTTTCGTCGAACTTATTTTCTTCAATTTGCTCAATCCGAAATATTCCGAAATTCTCCATACATGATATTTATCACTTATTACACTAATAATGGCCATGTTCCGTGTTTCAAAATATTCTTTCCCGATTACGACTTACGAGATCGTAATTCACCCTTTTTTCTTCGTTGTTACGTACTTTCCATGGCTTGTGCCTTTCAAAACATCTCATTACTACGATGAGGTACACGTCAAACTCATGCTCTGAAAACGCGGGGTATAACATCCTTCCCCCCTTTAGAACATTCGTCCTCGAATGTTCAACTAGCCTTACGGGTCTTACAAACACACAGGGGGGAGCTTCTTTTACAACTATCACACACAATTCATTCGTATACATCGCAATTCCTTCCTCTGCACTCTTGTCCTAATCTCACTAGCACCATTGGCACGACCTTTCAAGTCGTATTACAAACCCATATCCCATTCTCTTTTTATCTCTAGAAAATTTCGGCGAGAGTTTCCTGCGCATTTCCTTACTATCTCAAAACCTCGCACGTGAAATACCAACAATGCCTCGCAGGGCCAACATACATATACACATATCATATCATATCGCGGCCACACGGGCATCCAATATTCTCAACAATACACAAATTATAAACATACCCCGTATACCCAACTCAAACGACACCGTTACATTTTCTTGTTTACTTTCCCCTTTAGGCTTCAACTCGTACTTCGATCGCGACAATATCTTTCCCAACATACATCTTCATACCTTTACTTACTGCGTACTTTGCGACTTCCAACATCACCAATCGTTTTCTTCTTCTAAGTTGCCATTCTTCACCGCAATCACAAATCCGTGCAAGAGTCCCATCTCCTGTGACTTGGCTCTCACGCACGATCTCGACGTGGAAAGAAGAGTAACCATCCTAAATGCCCCGTAGCCTCCGTTTATAAATGTGGCGCGCAACACACCATAAACAAGACTCTACCGGACACGACTTTGCGACAACCCTAGGACGGACCGCTTCCGATACCACTTTGTCACACCCCGATTTCGGTTAGGCGCGACGGGGCACCCGACCCTTACTTAGGGCCGAGCGAACCCGCCGACTAACGTAACACTCATACCCACATCGGGCCCACAAAACATAGCATACACACGTAATGAAAATTTTTCGAAGAAACAAACATGCCTCTCGCTTTTTTTTTTTTTCAAACCAAATAAAATACGCAATATAAGGCATAACGGTACTTCGCTTATATAGCCGCCGCCAAACACATCGGTAACATAATACATACAAACACACCGGCTTACGTGGCCGCTTACAAACATAGTACCCGACATATCATACACTCGACCTTGTACGCAAAAGTCTCTATCATAACCGAACACCATACAAAGCACCGACTCCTACGAAAGACTGTGGAGGAAATGGAGCTCGCCAATCCAATCTGGAGCATCTTCTCGCTAGCATCACCGACTCATCCGTGGGTACCGCGTGGTACATGAAACGCGACCCCGAAGAAAGGGGGTCGACGAAATATGTAGACCGAGCATGTAAAGCATAGCATACATCAAACGAGGTCATAACTAAAGTAAAGTACGAAGCGAAGTCGTAATAACACAACTATCTAAGTACTTACATCCGACACACAAATCATGCATACTCATACCGAACGCATCGTAATCTGTCATATGGAATGACGGTAACCAATGTGGGATCCGCCATCATCGGTGATCAAACTCATCATCGGAGAACAAACTCATCACACATCATCACATATCAAATGCGGTCCGTAGACAGGCGGACAGAACGCATCGCCACCCTATCTCGGCGCCACAACACAAGATAACTCCGAAGATTTCAAATCTCCGTATCCCCGAACACAACACATCATCACAACACATCATAAGCCATATCACAAAGATAACTTCATAAACGGAACCCGCCCCTATGGCGAGGTCTCGGAACCGTAACACAAGATAACTTCGAATATATCATAGTGCGCACGATCATATACGGCCGGATCCGGTGAAAGAGGTAAATACGTAACGCACGAAACAGATCGTAAGGTGACCACACGCATATCGTACATCATCACGTACTCAACCGAATGATCAGAACGAACCCTCTTTTTTTTGAAAATCCAAAACCATAGTCAAAACAAGTTTTTTTTTTTTTTCCGAATTTCGCTCGGGAACATGTCAAACCGAATTTTAGAAACCACAATTATGTATCCAAAATCATGGGCATAAAACCCTTATTTCCAACTCGACAAATACATAAATAAATAGTCATAATGAAGAAAATATTAAATTTTTCGAAAAATCCATAAAGGTAGCATAGAAAGGCCGCGGGCCCCACGGGCGGGTGCCGACCCCCGTCCGAGCCCGACTACGAGGGGTAGGGGAGAATGATGTCTTATGAACTTACATATTATGTTTTGGGGCGTTTCGAGGTCGTATGCAAAAGTTACGGACTTCGTAGTTTCAAGGTCGTTTTAGAACGAGTCTCTTTTGAAAACAAGATTCTTTTGAAGAAACCTTAAAAGTTTAATCCTACAAAAGACATAAGGGTCATAACTCAGCCGCGTTAAAGATACGAACATCAAGGAACTTATACGAATTGCTTACACAACATTCCAAACTCAACCATATCGAAGACATACAAACCACAAACTTAACTATACTAAGGATGCCAACAGCACAAGCAAATACGATTCACAAATATATTCGAGATTTACGAACGGAATTTCCCGAGGTACATATCATGTTATACCTTAATTCCGTCTAAGACATGCCAAAAAGAAGAGAAGGGTAAGCTTCACATACAGGTTTGCTTCCTAGGCTAATCCAAACTCAACCTCGGTGCTCAAAATCTACAATAACATCGATAGGCATCGAACATTAGTCATACGTGCTAAAGAATCCAATTCCAAACCATTACTTTTTCTACGAATTTTGGGCGCACTTCCCTATAACTTGGACGCCCCCCGAGAATTTAACTCGCCAAATCTTCAACAACAATACCAACAGCCACTCCAACAACATCCACAAGCAATTCCAAACACATTCTAACATTAATAACTCTTTTCTATGTAACTCGACAACATTCGGGCATATTCAATTCGACTTCACATATTCAAACTAGTATCAAAGATTGCATATTCAAATACCAATCCATAATCATTCCAACACGGTTTAAGAACATTTCCTACAATCCGCACAATATTCAAAACAACCCAACCAAAATATAAGGCAACCCGAAACCTTCCAAATCCAAGGAAATATCAACAACGCATTTCTTTTCTTCCAAATTCATAAACCATACTAACAATCTATACTTTAACAACATTAATTTTACAAATACATGAAACTACACTAAATTCACATTATCTTCAAAGCAGCCCATAATGTTCTTTACTTCAAATTGGATCATTAAATCATCATTTTCACCATAAAATCCATACAACAACAACCAAGTTACACTAAATAAAATTTGTTCATTCTTTGACAAACAACACCACCCATATTCGGCCATCCCAACCAACCTACAACTTTCATGAACTTCATTACTTTTCCATACATTACAACAACAACTAACGCACTACATAGAATTAATCCACTTTCTTTCCATGCAACATAACACCCACGACTAACCATGCAAACCCACGGCCACACACGTGCACATACATATTTCTTGGGTTCCATTCATTTCCACATACTTGTAACACTTCACAAATCATCCATAACCATGAAAAGAACATAAAATTCTTACCTTTCTCCAATAAATTCCCCTTGCCACCAAAGATAGTTTCTTGCAAAATAATTATACCACTTCGTAGAGAATCTCGAACTTGACAAGAATTCAAGAGAATTATGATTCTTGAAATCAAGTTGAAGGCTTGGGAATTTTTTTCCCCTTTTTTTTTGTTCCGAATTTTTCTGGAAATTTTGGAGCTTTGGCTGAAAAGAAATGAGAATTTTATCCCTTAAAACGGACTCGGAGTCGGTTTCGATCGATCGTAGCTACGATCGTAAGTGACCGTAGCGGTGCCGCGGAATACTGTTTCGCGTCGACACCAGTTTGTAACGTCTATAATTCTCTACTCCGATGTCCTATCAATGAACGGTTGGTTGCATTACAAACTAGACTCGACGAACTTCATTTTAGGACTTTGAACCACCTTAAAACTCCACATATACTATGAGATATATGCGCCTCCAAAGTTAACTAAAATCCGTCCCGCGTTTCTCAAATTTTCGTCGAACTTATTTTCTTCAATTTGCTCAATCCCGAAATATTCCGAAATTCTCCATACATGATATTTATCACTTATTACACTAATAATGGCCATGTTCCCGTGTTTCAAAATATTCTTTCCCGATTACGACTTACGAGATCGTAATTCACCCTTTTTCTTCGTTGTTACGTACTTTCCATGGCTTGTGCCTTTCAAAACATCTCATTACTACGATGAGGTACACGTCAAACTCATGCTCTGAAAACGCGGGGTATAACAGTCGACATATACGCCATACAAATAATGTCTACATATTTTCAACGCATGAATAACTGCGGCCAATTCGAGATCATGAGTTGGGTAATTCTTTTCATGTTTTCGCAGCTGTCTTGAAGCATACGCAATGACTTTCCCATGCTGCATTAACACACATCCCAGCCCCACACCAGAAGCGTCGCAATATACCACATAACCATCCGGTCCTTCGGGGAGTGTCAAGACTGGGGCTAAGGTCAACCTGTCTTTCAACTCTTGGAAGCTGCGCTCACAAGCGTCATTCCACTGGAATTTGGCTGACTTCTGGGTTAACTTCGTCAATGGGGCTGAAATAGATGAAAAGCCCTCTACGAATCTTCTATAATAACCTGCCAAACCCAGAAAACTACGAACCTCTATAGGCGTCGTAGGTCTTGGCCAAGTCTTCACTGCCTAAATCTTCTGAGTGTCGACCCGAATACCGTCATCCGAGATAACATGGCCCAAAAATGCCACAGAATTTAGCCAAAACTCACATTTTGAGAACTTTGCATATAACTCCGGGCTCGGAGAACGCCCAGAACAATTCTTAAATGATCCGCATGTTCTGATTCTGTACGAGAATATACCAGGATATCATCGATAAATACTATCACAAAGAGATCCAAGAACGGCCGGAACACATTATTCATTAAGCTCATAAACACTGCCGGGCATTAGTTAATCCGAACGACATCACTCGGAATTCATAGTGACCATATCTTGTTCTGAAGGCTGTTTTGGGAATGTCCTCTTCTCTGACTCTCACTTGATGGTAGCCCGATCTTAGATCTATCTTGGAAAACCATTTAGCACCTTGTAACTGATCGAACAAATCATCAATTCTTGGAAGCGGATACCTGTTCTTTATCGTCACCTTGTTCAACTGCCTATAATCAATACACATTCATAGGGAGCCATCTTTCTTTTTCACAAATAACACTGGCGCTCCCCACGGGGATGAACTGGGTCTGATGAATCCCTTCTCGAGCAAATCTTTCAACTGCGCTTTTAACTCTTTCAACTCTGCTGGTGCCATTCGATAAGGGGGAATAGAAATAGGGTCGGTATCTGGCAACACATCAATGGTGAAGTCAATCTCCTTTCTGAGGAAGACACGGAAGTTCATCCGGAAATACATCCGGAAACTCATTCACCACCGAACGGATTGAAAAGTTGGCGATGTTGCTTTGGTATCATGAACTCGGACTAAATGATAAATATAGCCCTTGCCGATCATCTTTTCCGGCTTAAGGTAGGAAATAAACCTACCCTCGGAGTTGCCGTGTTACCTTTCCATTCGAGCACGGGCTCTCCCGGAAATTGAAATCGAACTATTTTCGGTCGGGCAACAACATTGGCGTAGCATGAGGCCAACCAATCCATGCCCATAATTACATCGAAATCCAAACATTTCTAGCTCAACTAAATCAACTTTTGGTCCGACGATCACATATCATAACTATACAATCTTTGTACACTTGTTTCGCTATCATGGGATCACCAACCGGAGTAGATACTCGAAAGGTTTAATCGGCTCGGCTTCACCCCAATACGATTAGCAACATATGGAGTAATATAGGACAAGCAGTGTAGCCCGGGATCTATCAATGCATACGCATCATGAGAGAATACAAACAATATACCTGTAACCACGTCTGGGGACGACTCGAGATCCTGTCGTCCGGCTAAAGCATATAATCGGGGCTGTGTGGTACCTGACGTAGATGCTCCCCCGCGGCCTCTGCCTCGGCCTGCGGAGATCTGGGGAGTCTGCCCCGTAGAACGCACTGAAGCGGAGCCTGCTGCTGACCCTGTGGGTTGGGTCCCACCTCTGCCATATCTCGAGGGACAGTCTCTCATCAAGTGCCCTACCTGCCCACAAATATAACACGCATCTGTGCCCTGGCGACATGGCCCTGAGTGCAATTTTCTGCACTGGCTGCATCGGGGAACTGGAAGTCTCCCCTGACTGTGATCTCCCCCAGACTGAGAACCTGGGGTCCTTGAGCTCTGACCCTGCCCTGAACGATAAGAACGATCGGATCTCCTGCCTGTAAACCGAGGAGGTGCACTCGTCACTGACTGACTTGAGTGCCGAGAATGTGTCTGCCAGATCCCCCTCTATCATCGCCTGTGCCCATAGATCTGGCCCGTTTGCCTTGCCCTCTATCAATATCACGATCTCCCCTCTGCGGAGGGTGTTGTCCCTCAAGATTTTGGGCATGGGCCTGGATTCGGGAAATGTCCATCCCGTCTTGTAGAGAGGCTGTCAAACAATCTTTAAATAGATGTGGTCCTAAGCCACTCACAAACCTGTATACCCTGTCGCCCATATCGGCTACCATTGTCGGGGCGTACCTCGCCAAAGAGTTGAATTGGAGGCTGTACTCCCGGGCGCTCATATTCCCTTGCTTTAAATTCAAAAACCTATCCGCTCTAGCTCGGCGGACCTCGGGAGGTAAGTAGTGGCGAATGAAAGCATCAACAAATTCTTGCCACACGGGAGGAGGCGCATTTTCTTGCCTCGATGCCCTCCAATTATTAAACCATAAGACCGCCACATCTCGGAGCCTATATGATGCCAACTCTACTGATTCGATCTCCGAAGCATGGATAATCCGCAGCGTCCTCAGCATTTCGTCAATGAAACCTTGTGGGTCCTCATCCCGCTTTGACCCAAAGAATTCCGGAGGATTTAGGCTCATGAAGTCTCGGGCTCTAGCACTAACTGATCGATCGCTTGGGCTCGCATTTTGCCTTTGGGCCTGGGCGGCAACCAATTGTGTCAATAGATTAATAGCCTCGCCACTTGTTGACCCGAAGCAGGCCGGTGGAGGAACCGGAGGAATAGGAGGAGAGATAAGCCCCTTCTTGTCCTTCGAGATGGGAGGAGTAGTGGAGGCATTAGATGGAGCCTCGTGATGTGACTCTCCTTCATCTATATTCGTAGGCGGCTCCCTTCGTCCGCCTTTTGTCGTAGTCGGGCCCTTCTGGGCGGCTTTAGCTTTTCCCTTTGGAGGCATATCTGAAACCACAACATATTCATTAGGGAGGAATCTCATCTTATACTTGGCTCTATCGCACGATCTCATAGGAAGAAGGATGGTCATTTTTCCTAGATGTCCTGTAGCCCCCTGTTTATTGGTGTGGCGCGCAACACACCATAAACAAGACTCTACTAGACACGGCTCATAGACACTTCCTAGGACCAATCAAGCTGCTCTGATACCACTTTTGTCACGACCCGAGCTACGGGCCGCGACGGGTATCCGGGGCTGACCACCGAACACCGCTCATATTACCGCTTTGTTATATCCCGTATTTCATGCATTCGGATAATTCGAGAAGGTCGTGGCAAGTTAAGGACAAGATCATTTTCAAGAATTATTTTAATGTACGAGTTGCTAGGAATATTATTTATGGACACTAGTAGTATGGAAAAATTTGGAAAGGCCATGGTAAAGAGAGAAATTTGCAAAATGGTTTATGGAAATAATGCGGAAGGTTAGGGACAAAATGGGAATATTGAGGAATGTCGAGGGTAAAACGGGAATTTCACATGAGTTCATGAAAGCTCCAAAGGCCATATTGGCCATGTGACCAAAACAAAAGGAAAGAAAAGATGACAAAAATAAGTCATCTATGCCAAATTTCAAGAAAATTCTAGAAAAAAAAGAAGAAAGAAAAATCTAGAAAGGGGCATGTGCCCCTCACATGACTAAGAGAATTATATATATATATGTGGGAGTCATCATTTATACAAGAAAAGGAAGAACAAAAAAAAAAGAGAAAGAGAAAGAGAAGGCAACCAATTCGGCCAAGAGGCCAAAATTTGAAGGCCAAGAATTTTGATCCCAAAAATTATTTTCTTGTGGTATTCCTACCAATTCAAGGGTCCTCTACAACGTGGTGTAATTATTTCGGAAGATAGGGCGTTCGTTTATCGCTTCCGCATCTTAGACAAGTGAAGA